>NC_054382.1:15719568-16021568 GCF_017654675.1 Xenopus laevis
TATATATATATATATATATACACAGTATATATGTTATATGGACATTGCCAAGTGCTTCTCCTGACACACAAGAGTAGCCAGAGTTGCCCCCCAAAAATTCCATTGATAGATGAAAGGTGTTGCCCTTTTAGGACCATGTCCAACCCGTACCCATGTAATTACACTCTGTACACTACTTCTGTGTGTGTGTCTTTGCTTTCAAGACAGTCTGTGTTTGGGAGCAGAGGAGGAGTGTACTTCCCAGTCTGACCCCAACCCAAACATATTAGTTGGCCAAATTTTAATTCAAACCTGCCCAACCTGTGGTGAACTTGTGGCTCACTGTGAGTTTCGTGTCAAACCCACGCTAGACCCTCCCGAGGCTGCAATTATATTTTTGGAAAAAGGAAACACAATTCTAGAAAATATGTTTAATACACACTATTGGAGCACCTTAAACAAGTCCCATGCCTCTTTTCACTCTGACTGTACCACTTGGTCTGTGTTCACTCCTATCTACTGTAAGTTCAATTCCAGCCAGGATACATTCTTCAAGGATTTAAATGTTTTCTTGCATGGGTTTCCTTTGGCTACTTTGGTTTCCTCCCACTCTCCAATAACATACAGGTTAATTGGCTCCTGATAAAACTGACATAGGGTGGGTAAATATAATAGGGAACTTTGATTGTAAAAACTGCCATTAATTGCCTGTCACATTTTGCCACTACAAAGGGGAAGGTTCTGCATGATGGCAATGATATTCAGGCAATGCTCAGGAACTCTTGCAGGTAAGGTTGAAACGTTTATACTTTATGGGAAAAGAAGGAAAGTAGGAAAAGAAGTAAGAAACATGGGTAAGTGGAAAGTGTTGAAGTGATACAGCAAAACAAGCTTTTAAAACAATAACTTATATAAGAATTTGTTTGTTTTAGCTTGAATGAAGTTTCATGTTAAACACAAAATATAAAATCTGACCGGCAAACATTTTGTTGAAACGACCCTCTAGTGGTTCATGTACGTGTGGCCAAGCCTTCCTATTACCTAGAACCTTTCATTGCTTTCTAAATTCAACATCACGGGGCCGATTCACTAACTTCGAGTGAAGGATTCAAAGTAAAAAAACTTTGAATTTCGAGTAGTATTTTGTGCTCCTCGACTTTCGAATTGGCGTAAATTCGCCCGAGTAGAATGATTCGAATAGATCGAGCGCAAAAACGCTGCGACTATTCGCCATTCGATAGTCGAAGTACTGGAACGAGCGCAAAAATGCTGTGACTATTCGCCCATTCGATAGTCGAAGTACTGTCTCTTTTAAAAATACTTTGACTGCCTACTTCGCCACCTAAAACCCACCGAATTGCTTTAAAAGCCTATAGAAAGTCCCATAGGCTTGTTTTCCAAGTTTTTGATCGAATAAAAAGGCATTCGGTCGAATGAAAATCCTTCGAGTGAATATTCGATCGAGCGCCTATTCGCCTGGCGAATATTCGCCAATTAGACTATTCGCCAGCGCGTAAATTCGCCCGAATTGCCTATTCGATTCTATTCGATTATATTCCCCAGTCGAATTTCGAGGGATTTAACCCCTCGAAAATCGACCCTTGATGAATTTGCCCCCACGCCAAACTGCTTCCCAAATCTACATAATATGGAATATGAGTTAAAAGCGCATGATTATATTCACTACACATTGCATCAAGCTGCTGCACACGATGACACATTATAAATAAATAATGAGAATAAACTAAATCCAGGAATATCCTGCTGCTTTCATGATTCCAAGAGGTTTGAAGCATTTCTCACAGTCAGTTCAGGAATGGAGCCTAATTAAAATGTTTTGAATGATTAATGTTTTAGGGGCCGATGCATCAAGGGTCGAATATCGAGGGTTAATTAACCCTCGATATTCGACTGGGGAATGAAAATCCTTCGACTTCGAATATCGAAGTCGAAGGATTTTGCACAAAAAGTTCGAAGGAATAATCCATCGATCGAACGATTCGAAGGATTTTAATCCAACGATCGAAGGAATATCCTTCGACCAAAAAAACGTAGCCAAGCCTATGGAGACCCTCCCCATAGGCTAACATTGGGTTCGGTAGCTTTTAGGTGGCGAACTAGGGGGTCGAAGTTTTTTCTTAAAGAGACAGTACTTCGACTATGGAATGGTCGAATAGTGGAACGATTTTTAGTTCGAAACCTTCGATTCGAAATCGAAGTCGTAGTCGAAGGTCGAAGTAGCCCATTCGATGGTCGAAGTAGCCCAAAAAATACTTCGAAATTCGAAGTTTTTTTACTTCGAATCCTTCACTTGAGCTTGGTGAATTGGCCCCTAAATGTTTCTTTTCTTCAGTTTGTCCAGGGCAGGTCTTTAGTTTCACTTTTCAGCTGCAGAGAGCTATAAATTACCATTTTTTGTATGTTTTTCTAAAGGAAGAAGGTGTAACTGGAAACCTAGTGTTTCCCTTCGGAGGTAAAGGTCGCTTTGTAAAAATGTGACCTTTGCTAAGGTTCTGTGCCTTTTTACATCATGCGTATTTAGGCTGTCTGGTAAATCATTTACCTCTCAATTACTAAAAATATCAACTACTTAATATACTGTGCAAACAAATGGTGAACCAGTGCTCTGAGAGTTTGGCTCAAGGACTAATGCCTTTCGAAGATTCAGCAGAAAAATGAACTGGCTACTATTCACTCATGTTTGTTATGTAATAGTAGTTTCGCATGTGGAGGTGTTCGGAGTGATTTGTGACCAACTAAAAACATCATGTGCGGATCTGGCCAGAAGGACCATAGACCACAAATCACAAGATCAGTCCAACCTTTTCAAAAGTGAAAACTGGAGCTAATGATTTATAGGTGAGGCCCCCCTATTTGAGCTTTTTCATACAGTATGATCTTTAAATATTGTTAATTCAGTATATTATATTCCACAAGGCCCAGAAATAACCTGAAAAATATATTCTGATACATGGTGCTTAGAGCTGTTATTTGGTGTCTGGTAGCCCCAACAAGGTAGATTAGATGTTCCAGCTTAGTACCTATATATGGTCTTGAAAAGCCTTGCAATCGGGAGGGATAAACATTACACTGTAGACATACAGCATCCTGTTTATTCTAAGGCTGTTTGAAAACCATGTTGCTCAGTGATCCTCAACCAATCACTTCTGAGCGTTGGATGTCCATTGGATGTTGCTCCCAGTGGCCTCAAAGCAGGTGCTTATTATTGAATTCCAGGCTTGGAGGCAAGTATTAGTTGCATAAATACCAGGTGAACTGCCAAACAGACCCTCCTATGAGTTGCCACTCCTCATAGGGGCTACTAAACAGCAGTTATTTGGCATCCCCATGGACTTTTTTCATGCTTGTGTTGCTCCCCAACCCTTTTTGCATTTGAATGTGGCTCATGAGTAAAAAAAACGGTTGGGGACTCCTGCTTTAGCTATTATCTATATTATCTATACTACAAACCATTATCTATTGCTTCTTTGGGGCATATTGGCTGGTATGTAAGTAACAAGGGACAAAGCTCCCTCCTTCTTCTTGCTTGTTGATCACTGGTTGAACAGGTGAACAAGCAGATGGATTCAGTACATGCATGTGATCAATGAGTTTTAAGGAGAACCTGTTACATATACAGGACAAAAATAATTGATATGGACATTTAGATGAATCACTTATACATCTGTAACAGGTCCATATGTGATTCTAATCTGTCTCAGTGAAAAACTAATTCTTGCCGGGATTGCTTTTATCTTGTGTAGGTGATGACAACTTGATACCAAGAATAAGGCATTGCCTCCAGTGAGGTTTTAGTGGAAACACCATTTGGCACCAATGTCTTTTCATCCACTAACATCATCTCTACTATATTCAAATACAAAAAGTTAAGATTCTCCATATTGTATCCTATGGTAAAGGATTACAAAACCCAACAGTCTCCTACCAACGAGTCAGGATTATATTAGTTATTGGTCGGCATTGACAAAAGATTTGTAGGTTGGTTATTCTTATAACAAATGAATCTGACTACTTAGCAGTTTGCCTGGAGCTGTCATACATTACAAGTAAATATTCGCCGATATATACAGTATGGGACCTATTATCCAGAATTCTCAGGACCTGGGGTTTACCGAATAATGGATCTTACCGTAATTTTCACTTCATATCTTAAGTCTAGTAGAAAATCATGTAAACATTAAATAAATCCAATAGGCTGGTTCTGCTTCAAATAAGAATTAATTATATCTTAGTTTGGATCAAGTACAAGGTATTGTTTTATTATTACAGGGAAAAAGGAAATCATTTTTAAAAAATAGGATTATTTGATTATAATGGAGTCTATGGGTGATGACCTTTCTGTAATTCATAGCTTTCTGGATAATGGGTTTCCGGATAACGGATCCCTTACCTGTACTGTAAACGGCTGATTTCTAGGGTCCCACATATTACAAAGTAAAAATCTAACCTCAGGATTAACATTAAAAAAAAACTTGCCAACGAAACAAAGTCCTGAGGTGTAACAGAGGAGTTCAATGGAAATTGGAGAACTGTTTTCTTCAGGTCCATTTTTTTGAAAGTACTCTAAAACTGCACATTATTGGAATAATTCAAAGGGCAGGTGGGGCTTCTGCTATTCTTGCTTAGAACAGATGAATAAGAAAAGATAAGGATGGTGGTCATACTTGTAATCCTAGGGCGGCACATCCACATACCACCCAACTATCCTGTTTTCTGCTATAAACTATCCAGATTTTGACAGCTCAACCAGCAGATTTTTATTAAAAAGTCCAGAGTTTCTGTTTGATCTCCTCCACTGAAGCCAGAAAAAGATAAAATAAGAGTTATTTGGCAGAGACCCCAGAATATTTGGCACCTTTACTAAAGGTGGCCATACACGAGCCGATAAAAACTGCCGACAGACTGAGTCGGCAGCTTATTGGGCCGTGTATGGGGCCCCCCAACGGGCTTCCCGATCGAGATCTGGCCAAAAGTCAGACAGATCTCAATCGGAGGGCCCACGATTGGATCAGCCCGATATTGCCCACCTCAAGGTGGGCATATCGGAGAGAGATCCGCTCATTTGGCGATCATCGCCAAACGAGCGGATCTCTCCGTGTATGGCCACCTTTAGATTTGTAATAATTTAAGATAAGCAAAGATACAATGTAACTATTTAAGATAAGCAAGTCTCTTGGGAGAACATTAGCAAAATTGTTATACCACATAAAATATGGCCCTAAATCTCCCAGAAATGGACATGTTAATGAGGGGTGTGGCCATAAAATGGCATGTTCAATTTTTTTTGCCGCGCTATGCACGGCAAATTTTTTTTTGTCCCTCTTTCCAAATGTTGGGAGGTATGAATCCATGAAAATTGTACAAAATATCGTAATAATTATTATTATTATATCAAAATATAAAATGTCGTTAGAAAATGTATTGACATTTCTCAATCACCAAAGTAGCTGCTCTGGTCCTGATGGGACCTGGGACATTGCACTAAAACTGGCTGTACTGATGCAGACAGCTAGATAAGGCTCTGGACAAAGATATATGTCAGGCGCTTTTCCAAACCAAATGGAATACAGAGTTTCCAATTATGGTCAAAGAACTGGCTGGTTTGATCATGTAGAGCAGACTATTACATTTCCCTTTCATATACTTTGTTATTTTCATTTAGAAAAGAACCATCAACATAATTTCCCCCTTCTTCCGACTTTCAAGGCTCATTTAAAGGTGACTTTCCTGAAAATTAGCCAGTGAAATTGTACATTCCTGGAAACTTTCGGAGGGGAACCATCATCAGTCATTTCATATGCCACAGTAGCACACGAATGCAAACAATTTAAAACGTGCTCAGTTTGCACCATGTATTTGTCATAATATCTGTGTGTGAGGCAGCTTTGCTTTTGTACCCTCTCCGTCTCTGAACACCCCATCAAACTCAAATGTACGTATAATGAATGAGCTCTCGAGAAAAAATATTTCCTTTTGCTGAATGAGTAAGTTCGAATTTTCTGTGGAAGGTTTTTAGGGTGTAAAGAAGTTAAAAGGTACAGTAACAAAGACTTTTTTGTGGCCCAGTAAACCTTTTCTAAATGGCACTAATCCTGAACGGCGAAGTCAATGGGCATCAAAGTAATTTTGACGCACGCACGAATTTTGAACGAATTTATTCGCCCATCACTAGTCAGGAGGAAACACGACAAGAGCGGTGAGCTCAGCTGGTTTTTTTCCCCAAAATGTATTGCCCCCCCAACAGTCTCTCCACCTCCATCTTCCTAAAGACAGGTTTGCCAATTGCAACTCACCTATTGGCAGAAAAACTTTCAAAGGAAAGAGCACCGACACAAAAATAAAGTAAAATTAAAAATACTCTCATGCAATTGTCTAATTCCATGCTTAGACTACCCTGTAGCTTTTTACATTTATGAGCAAATGCAATACCATGGCCATTAGAGGCTCTAGGAAGCCATGATGCCACATCCTCAAGGGAAGTAGTGCAGAAAAGTTTACATTGTGCCCTTTCTGACACCCTACTTTAGAGGGAAGCAGGATTTCAGTTATTTGAGGGACTTCCACTTGAAGTTTAAATATTCCAAAAAATTTGCCTGATTGGCCTCCTTATAAGGGCTCTTACTGACGAGCGGATGAAGCTGCGCTCCCCTGCGTTCAATTTTTCAGCATTCAGCCGCAGGGGAGCGCAGGAATAGACGCATTTAGCTTTTTTCAATGAGGCTGTACTCACACAGGCGTGTGTAGGCACCAAACGCAGGAAAAATGCAGCATGTTGCGTCTCAACCTGCATTTGGCGCCTACACGCACCTGTGTGAGTACAGCTCCATTGAAAAAAGCTAAATGCGTCTATTCCTGCGCTCCCCTGCGGCTGAACACTGAAAAACGGAACGCAGGGGAGCGCAGCTCCAACCGCTCGTCAGTAAGAGCCCTTATGGAGACACCAATTATACTCACAAGTAGTGATTGGTGAAATTTTTTACCAGTTTTTTTTCTGCAAAAAAAACACCCCTAGACTCCAATGTGCTGAAAAAGTTGCTGTTTTGAGAATTTTTACCAATTTGCTTATTTTCCAGTCAAACTGAATAGATTTGCCCATAACTGCTCACTAGTGATGGGCGAATTTATTCGCCAGGCGCAAATTTGTGGCCAATTCCCGTGATTCGTGAAACCACTGCGAAAATTCGCCGGCATCAAAAAAATGCTGGCGTCAAAAAAACAGTTTCGCAAATTTTTCACCGTTTTGCGAATTTCACTAATTTTTCGGCGAAGAGAAATGCCCCAAATTCACCCATCACTACTGCTCACTAGCATTAGGACACACACTCAAAAAGCAAATCAATTTTTTTAAGCCCTACACCTGAAATTCTAAATCAAATATATTTCTTAAGTTTCATTATTGATATAGTAAAACATATATAAAAACTTTTTTTTACATTAAAAAGACAATTACAAACCAATATTTGTATTATTTTTATCTTATTTTATTTGGTAGTTTTATTCATTATTTATTTATTATTATTTATTCATTATTTTTATTTGTATTACGTTACATTGGGTACTGTATATATGTGTGTGTGTTTATGCTGTTTTTGGGGAAATAATTGTCATTAAATATGACATTAAAGCAAAAAATAATAAACCCATTGAGCACATGAATCATTGAGATTTTTTTCATTACATTTTTAAACAAAGCCTAAAAATTAAAATGTGCTGTTGCTGGAATAAACCTAAGGGGACACTATTAAATATTCCAATCATATTTTTATAATCCTATTTAGAGTTGAACACAGGCTTATTTAATTGTGATAGTTTGCGTTTCTTAATTGTGCCATTTTATATTAAATAATATTTATGTTATAATGTCCTGTATAATGGTTGGCTCCATCAGTGCAGAGACTGCAGAGCTGGGAGTAGCATGAACGTGGCTATGGGAGACCTTGTTACTCTCATGTGGTTGACCTCTACTCGCCTGGAATCTCTGGAGTGACTTGAAGGCAGCAAAAGTAATACCATCATCACAAAATGGGATCTTTTAAACAAATATCTCACCATAATGTTATACATTAAAATAATGAGCTTAATTAGATATGCTCAGTTGACTTTGATTTCAGACATCCTGGTTTCATAACTGAAACATTTTTTTGAATTTTCACAACTGAAATATTTTACAAAATACCATATTTTTTATTTTCTTGCATTTGCCCAGCAGTTTTTTTTTTTTTATAAACCGTTCTGGTAAGCTTCTTATTAAACATTCCCCAGAT
Source organism: Xenopus laevis (assembly GCF_017654675.1). NCBI lineage: Eukaryota > Metazoa > Chordata > Amphibia > Anura > Pipidae > Xenopus > Xenopus laevis. Next base: position 15,727,833 of record NC_054382.1, read on the forward strand.
GGCAGTGATGTAAAAAAACATCTTTCAGGCTAGACGATACAGACAAATAAGTCTTAAAAGTTCACCACTGAGGGCGCAGACAGGGAGGAGTACCTGGTTACTCACCTCAGTAGTAGGATGTGCTGCCAAGTTTTGCACTCCCACATTGTTCCTAAACATGTGCCAAACCTGACCCTCATACATTTAAAGGAGAACCAAACCCTTTTCATTAAAATCCCCTAACCCGCTACCCTACATAGACCCCCTTTCCTGCCCCCCCCAGTCTAGGTGTTACCCTGGGTAAATGCCCCTAACTCTTTACTTACCCCTCATTGCAGATTCAGGGCATCGGAGTTCATGGGCGTCATCTTCTCTTTGGTAATTTTTGGTTTTTTTTCCGGCACTTCTGCAATTTCTATGGCTTTCTGCGCACGCGCAGTTGTTCGGGACTGGAAGATTTCGCCAACTGTGCATGCACTGTCACGCCACTCTCTTCCTGAAGATTACTGAAGAGAAGAAGATGGCGCCCGTGAACTCTGTTGCCCTGAATCTGCAGCGCGGGGTAAGTAATGCGTTAGAGACATTTACCCAGGGTAACACCTAGGCTGGGGGAGGGGAACAGGGAGGGGGATTTTAATAAAAACGGTTTTATTAAAAAAGGGTTTTAACTGCAGCCTTGCTAGGTAGATTTCTGGCGACTTTCTTACAGTCTCAAATTCATCTCTGGCACTACACAGGCAATGCTTGACTAGTGTGAGTTAATGAGTTATTAAAAAGATAGCTAGACTCTCAGTCATAAAGCTTAATGGGACCAATGGTCAGCTGATGGTAGATGCTCCTTAATGGTAAATTAAGTAATTAAATAAGTAATTTAATAAGAGTATCAAAAAATCTCATTCCTGCATACAAGCCTAAACAAATAACTAAAATTTTTCTAAAATTTCTCCTCATTTTTTCAACAGGACCAAAGCCATATAAATTAAGAATAAAAGTTGAAGAATGTCCGCATAAATTCCACCATTTAATTCTTTATATATTCAGTGCTCAATTGTTCTCAATGATGTGATTGAAGTGCCTGTAGAGTACTAATTGCTAGATCTCTGCCTTCAGAGTAGTGCATAGATTATTTTTCTCAGACTAGAAAAAAAGACACTTGGCGCAAATGAATTCAGTTAACCCAGATTGGATCCTGATGTAAAACCTCCCCATCGAAATAAAAGTGAAAATGTAACATATCTAACATATCTGGACACCAATGTTTTTTTTAACACATAGGGGGTCCTGGACACCAATGTTTTTTTTTAATTTATGGGGGGCCCTGGACACCAATGTTTTTTTTTAATTTATGGGGGGGCCATGGACACCAATGTTTTTTTTTTAACTTATGTGTTTCAGGGTTGCGTTCCAAAGCAGCGACACAAAAATTGCAATCTTTACACCTGTTCTGCTTAAACCCCCTATTAACATCACTACTCTGCACACTTTATGTCATCACCTCATCCTTTAGGGGGTTATCTATCGAAGTCTGAATTTATCTCAGTATTTTCTGAAAAAAAACTCAGACCAAATCCGCACGGGTTTTTTGGGCTTATTATTAATACAGTTCCCCGAAAATGTTGTTTGCGGTAGAAAATCGTAAAAAGAACAGTTTTTCACTATTATTTCGGATTTTTCACTTGAAAACTCCAAATTTTGCCCGAAAAACTCCCAAATTTTGCTGAAAAATTTAGGGTATTGCCAAAAACCCAGCGCACATCAAAAAATCATTGGGAATTCTCCCATTGACATATATGCAACCTCAACAGGTTTGAGATGCCGTATTTTCAGATTTGGACTTTTCCATCCTCTGGGTTTAATAAATTCCTGAAAAATTTGTGATTTTATGAAAAAAAAAAAAAAGAATCACAGATTTTTAGTAATTTTTGCATTCGGAGTTTAGTAAATAACCCCCCTAATGCCAATGTCCTGTCCCATTCATTGTCATGTCTGGTTTAAAAAAAATTGCAAAGGTGGCAACCCTCAGTTTAAATTGACACTGGCTTGGACCCAACCTCTCTTCTGGAAATACAGTTCTTAGGACTAATATTTGCACAAATGGTCTGCAATTCATTTATATTGCATACAACAATATCCACAATTTTTAAAGAAATTATGTTATTCTTTAAATAAACGTAGTGCCCCAATCCCCATTCCTAATGGCTGGCATCCATATGAAGATTGCAGGGCTGATCCCCTTCTTTTTTTCCATGAGAGTTGCTGCATAATTCTACCAAGATGTTTAGCTTTCACTAACTGAACAAAAGTTTGTTAAATTTGATATTTTAAATAGGACACAGAGATATTGTGGTGATCATTTCTACTGCTCCTGCATGAAGGGTATTTCTTCCAGAGTATCGATTGTGTCTGCTCCAGAGAGCCGGTTATAGTGCTGTTACCTAACTGTATTTTCCCAGTATACATTCACCAATTTCTAATTACATTTGGGTCAGAACTGTCAATTGAGGTCTGACTGCACGAAAGAATGACTGAAAGTCATATTCCTGGTCATTTGATTTAGGAGATCTGTGTCCCACCATAAATGTCAACTGAGTTTCTACTTAATAAAATTTTATTATCTCTTTTCAGGTTTTCCAGCTCAGCAGTAGGGATGTAGCGAACGTCGGAAAAAAAGTTCGCGAACATATTCGCGAACTTGCGCAAAAACGCGAGCGGTTCGCGAACCCCATAGACTTCAATGGGAAGGCGAACTTTAACATCTAGAAAAGACATTTCTGGCCAGAAAAATGATTTTAAAGTTGTTTAAAGGGTGCAACGACCTGGACAGTGGCATGCCAGAGGGGGATCAAGGGCAAAAATGTATCTGAAAAATCTGCCTGTGTGTGCTTGGAAGAGATAGTGTAGGGGGAGAGCTGTTAGTGATTTCAGGGACAGATGATAGTAAGTTTGCTGGCTAGTAATCTGCTTGATACTGCTCTGTATTGGAGGGACAGAAGTCTGCAGGGATTTGAGGGACATTTTAGCTTAGGTAGCTTTGCTGGCTAGTAATCTACTGTTCTCTTTAAACAACTGCCATACGTTGACCTTGTAGGCATTGTTTGCCCAGTTTTTTGGACGCAGCCACTGAAGCACAGTTGCCAGAAAAAATATGCCATATAAATGCTGAAAATAGTCATTTTTCGCCATACGTTGACCTTGTAGACATTGTTTGCCCAGTTTTTTTGGACGCAGCCACTGAAGCACAGTTGCCAGAAAAATTATGCCATATAAATGCTGAAAATATAAATTTTTTTGGTTGCAGCCACTGAAGCACAGAGGCCAGAAAAATTATGCCATATAAATGCAGAAAATATGCATTTTTTTGGTCGCAGCCACTGAAGCACAGTTGACAGAAAAATTATGCCATATAAATGCTGAAAATATAAACTTTTTTGGTTGCAGCCACTGAAGCACAGAGGCCAGAAAAATTATGCCATATAAATGCAGAAAACATGCATTTTTTTGGTCGCAGCCACTGAAGCACAGTTGACAGAAAAATTATGCCATATAAATGCTGAAAATATAAATTTTTTTGGTTGCAGCCACTGAAGCACAGAGGCCAGAAAAATTATGCCATATAAATGCAGAAAATATGCATTTTTTTGGTCGCAGCCACTGAAGCACAGTTGCCAGAAAAAATATGCCATATAAATGCTGAAAATAGTCATTTTTTGCCATATACGTTGAGTCAACGTATGGCAAAAAATGACTATTTTCAGCATTTATATGGCATATTTTTTCTGGCCTCTGTGCTTCAGTGGCTGCGGCCAAAAAAACTGGGCAAACAATGCCTACAAGGTCAACGTCGTTGACCTTGTAGGCATTGTTTGCCCAGTTTTTTTGGCCGCAGCCACTGAAGCACAGAGGCCAGAAAAAATATGCCATATAAATGCTGAAAATAGTCATTTTTTTGGTCGCAGCCACTGAAGCACAGTTGCCAGAAAAATTATGCCATATAAATGCTGAAAATATAAATTTTTTTGGTTGCAGCCACTGAAGCACAGAGGCCAGAAAAATTATGCCATATAAATGCAGAAAATATGCATTTTTTTGGTTGCAGCCACTGAAGCACAGAGGCCAGAAAAATTATGCCATATAAATGCAGAAAATATGCATTTTTTGGATGCAGCCACTGAAGCACAGTTGCCAGGAAAAAATATGCCATATAAATGCTGAAAATAGTCATTTTTTGCCATACGTTGACCTTGTAGACATTGTTTGCCCAGTTTTTTTGGTTGCAGCCACTGAAGCACAGAGGCCAGAAAAAATTAAACCAGTAGGGTTTGCACCCTAGTTTGTAACGGTGGCGGAGGGAGGAGGAGGACGCTAAAGGACAGCTGTGTGTGGAGTCATGAGGCTTGAAGAGAAGGACAGCTGCATAGAAGTCTTCCGGCGTGCAGTAACCCTCCGAGATCCACCCCTCATTCATTTTAATAAAGGTCAGGTAATCGACACTTTTGTGACCTAGGCGAGTTCTCTTCTCAGTTACAATCCCTCCTGCTGCACTGAAGGTCCTTTCTGAGAGCACACTTGAGGCTGGGCAAGACAAGAGGTTCATGTCAAATTGTGACAGCTCTGGCCACAGATCAAGCCTGCGCACCCAGTAGTCCAGGGGTTCATCGCTCCTCAGAGTGTCGATATCTGCAGTTAATGCCAGGTAGTCCGCTACCTGCCGGTCGAGGCGTTCTTTGAGGGTGGATCCAGAAGGGTTGTGGCGCTGCCTTGGACAGAAAAACATTTGCATGTCTGACGTTACAGACTGGCCAAAGGGCTTTGTCCTTGCAGGTGTGCTCGTGGCAGGATTACTGGCACCTCTGCCCCTGGAATGTTGATGAGTTCCTGAAGTGACATCACCCTTAAAAGCATTGTACAACATGTTTTGCAGGCTGGTTTGTAAATGCCGCATCTTTTCGGACTTGTGGTATGTTGGTAACATTTCTGACACTTTATGCTTGTACCGAGGGTCTAGTAGCGTTGCGACCCAGTACAGGTCCTTCTCCTTAAGCCTCTTGATACGGGGGTCCTTCAACAGGCATGACAGCATGAAAGACCCCATTCTCACAAGGTTGGATGCAGAGCTATCCATCTCCGCTTCCTCATTATCAAGGACTGCATCATCCACGGTCTCCTCCCCCCAGCCACGTACAAGACCAGGGGTCCCCAAAAGGTCACCACTAGCCCCCTGGGAAGCCTGCTCCTGTTGGTCCTCCTCCTCCTCCTCCACAAAGCCACCTTCCTCCTCTGACTCCACTTCTGGCACCTCTCCCTGCGTTGCAGCAGGTGCCTGGGTTCGTTCTGGTGATTCCGACCAGAAATCGTGCGCTTCCAGCTCCTCGTCACGCTGGTCTACAGCCTCATCTGTCACTCGTCGCACGGCACGCTCCAGGAAGAAAGCGAAGGGTATTAGGTCGCTGATGGTGCCTTCGGTGCGACTGACCATATTTGTCACCTCTTCAAAAGGTCGCATGAGCCTGCAGGCATCGCGCATAAGCACCCAGTAACGGGGGAAAAAAATCCCCAGCTGTGCAGATCCAGTCCTACCACCCAGTTCAAAAAGGTACTCGTTGACGGCCCTTTGTTGTTGCAGCAGACGTTCCAACATAAGGAGCGTTGAATTCCAGCGAGTCTGGCTGTCAGAAATCAAACGCCTGACTGGCATGTTGTAGCGCTGCTGAATGTCAGCAAGGCGTGCCATGGCTGTGTAGGAACGTCTGAAATGGGCCGACACCTTTCTGGACTGGGTGAGAACGTCCTGGAATCCTGGGTACTTGGAGACAAAACGTTGGACTATTAAATTTAACACATGTGCCATGCAGGGCACATGTGTTAAATTGCCTAGTCTCAACGCTGCCAACAGATTGCTTCCATTGTCACACACCACTTTTCCGATCTGCAGTTGGTGTGGGGTCAGCCACCGATCGGCCTGTGACTGCAGAGATGACAGGAGTACAGATCCGGTATGGTTTTTGCTTTCCAGGCACGTCATCCCAAGACAGCGTGACAACGGCGTACCTGGCACGTCGAATAGCCTAGGGGAGCTGGGGGTGCACAGGTGTGGAGGAGGAGAAGGAGGACCCAGCAGCAGAGTAAGAAGAAGACGAGGTAGAGAGCGATGGAGGAGTAGAGGTGGTGGCAGAACCGCGTGCAATCCGTGGCGGTGACACCAACTCCACTGTTGTTGTTGAGCTACCCATTCCCTGCTTCCCAGCCATTACCAAGTTCACCCAGTGGGCAGTGTAGGTGACATACCTGCCCTGACCATGCTTGGAGGACCATGCGTCAGTAGTCATATGGACCTTTGGCCCAACACTAAGTGACAGAGATGCGGTAACTTGGCTCTGCACATGTTGGTACAGGTGTGGTATTCCCTTTTTAGAAAAAAAATTGCGGCTGGGTACCTTCCACTGCGGTGTCCCAATTGCTACAAATTTGCGGAAGGCCTCAGAGTCCACCAGCTGGTATGGTAAAAGCTGGCGGGCTAAGAGTGCAGACAAGCCAGCTGTCAGACGCCGGGCAAGGGGGTGACAGTCAGACATTGGCTTCTTACGCTCAAACATGGCCTTCACAGAAACTTGGCTGGTGGCAGATGACTGGGAATGGGAACAGGTGGTCAAGGTGGAAGGCGGAGTGGAGGGTGGTTCAGACGGGTCAAGGAGAGCAGAGGTAGAGCAGTAAGATGCTGGACCAGAAGGAGTGTGGCTTTTAGTTTGCCTGTTGCCTTTGAGGTGTTGCTCCCAAAGTGCTTTGTGCTTGCCGCTCATGTGCCTTCGCATAGAAGTTGTACCTATGTGGCTGTTGGGCTTACCAAGGCTCAGTTTCTGACTGCACTCATTGCAAATTACAATGCTTTTGTCAGAGGCACACACATTAAAAAAATCCCACACTGCTGACTTTTTGGAAGTGTGCGATCTGGCGGTAACAGTAGAAGTTGGCGGAGTTGGCGGTATTGGCGGCAATGGCGGGTGCGTTGGCCGGCTGAACACAGGTGCCGATACATGTTGTTGCCCTGCTGATCCCTGCGGGCTGTCCTCCCTGCTTCTTCTAAGTCTTATTCTCCTACTGCCTCTCTGACTCTCCGTCTCTCCATCTGAACTACCCTCCTCTTGCTCTCTTCTACTAGGCACCCACAAAACATCAATCTCCTCATCATCATTCTCCTCAGATGCATCAATTTCTTCTGACACATCACAGAAGGAAGCAGCAGCGGGGACCTCCTCCTCATCACTCATTATGTCCATCTCTATCGTGTTCTCTGCCAGAATTAAATCTGGTGTAAGGTCCTCATCTCCTTCATCTTCTTCTGGCAATAATGGTTGCGCATTACTCAGTTCAAGAAACTCATTGGAAAATAACTCCTCTGACCCCAGTGAAGAAGGGGCACCGTGGTGGAGGAAGTGTTACGTGGGGTGGCCATAGCAGTGGAGGATGAGGAGGATGTTGTGGTAAAGTTAGAAACGGTAGAGGATGGGGTGTGCTGTGTAAGCCAGTCAACTACCTCTTCAGCATTTTGGGAGTTCAGGGTCATTGGCTTTTTAAAACTGGGCAATTTGCTAGGGCCACAGGATTGCATAGCAGCACGGCCCTAGCACGGCCTCTGCGTGGCGGCCTGCCTTTGCCTGGCATTATTTTTAAAAAAACAACAACAACAACAAAAACTCAGTTGGTTTTTCTGGAAACGATAATACACACAGCTAGATGGCGGGTTGAAGAAAACACTGTGCAAATAATGCCTACAAGGTCAACGTATACACTACTACAGCGGTGGATACGGATTACGTAAAATATATGAATGCTGCTTGAAAAAAAGTAACTCAAGTGGTTTTTCTAGAGACGATAATATTATCAATATTTAGACAAAATGTGAACAAGCTCACACAGCTCGATGGCGGGTTGAAGAAAACAGTGTGCAAATAATGCCTACAAGGTCAACGTATACACTACTACAGCGGTGGATACGGATTACGTAAAATATATGAATGCTGCTTGAAAAAAAGTAACTCAAGTGGTTTTTCTAGAGACGATAATATTATCAATATTTAGACAAAATGTGAACAAGCTCACACAGCTCGATGGCGGGTTGAAGAAAACAGTGTGCAAATAATGCCTACAAGGCCAACGTATACACTACTACAGCGGTGGATACGGATTACGTAAAATATATGAATGCTGCTTGAAAAAAGTGACTCCGGTGTTTTTTCTGGAGACGGTAATATTATGGATATTTAGACAGAATGGGAACAAGGTCACACAGCTCGATGGCGGGTTGAAGAAAACAGTGTGCAAATAATGCCTACAAGGCCAACGTATACACTACTACAGCGGTGGATACGGATTACGTAAAATATATGAATGCTGCTTGAAAAAAGTGACTCCGGTGTTTTTTCTGGAGACGGTAATATTATGGATATTTAGACAGAATGGGAACAAGGTCACACAGCTCGATGGCGGGTTGAAGAAAACAGTGTGCAAATAATGCCTACAAGGTCAACGTATACACTACTACAGCGGTGGATACGGATTACGTAAAATATATGAATGCTGCTTGAAAAAAAGTGACTCCGGTGTTTTTTCTGGAGACGGTAATATTATGGATATTTAGACAGAATGGGAACAAGGTCACACAGCTCGATGGCGGGTTGAAGAAAACAGTGTGCAAATAATGCCTACAAGGCCAACGTATACACTACTACAGCGGTGGATACGGATTACGTAAAATATATGAATGCTGCTTGAAAAAAGTGACTCCGGTGTTTTTTCTGGAGACGGTAATATTATGGATATTTAGACAGAATGGGAACAAGGTCACACAGCTCGATGGCGGGTTGAAGAAAACAGTGTGCAAATAATGCCTACAAGGTCAACGTATACACTACTACAGCGGTGGATACGGATTACGTAAAATATATGAATGCTGCTTGAAAAAAGTGACTCCGGTGTTTTTTCTGGAGACGGTAATATTATGGATATTTAGACAGAATGGGAACAAGGTCACACAGCTCGATGGCGGGTTGAAGAAAACAGTGTGCAAATAATGCCTACAAGGTCAACGTATACACTACTACAGCGTGGATACGGATTACGTAAAATATATGAATGCTGCTTGAAAAAAAGTAACTCAAGTGGTTTTTCTAGAGACGATAATATTATCAATATTTAGACAAAATGTGAACAAGGTCACACAGCTCGATGGCGGGTTGAAGAAAACAGTGTGCAAATAATGCCTACAAGGCCAACGTATACACTACTACAGCGGTGGATACGGATTACGTAAAATATATGAATGCTGCTTGAAAAAAGTGACTCCGGTGTTTTTTCTGGAGACGGTAATATTATGGATATTTAGACAGAATGGGAACAAGGTCACACAGCTCGATGGCGGGTTGAAGAAAACAGTGTGCAAATAATGCCTACAAGGCCAACGTATACACTACTACAGCGGTGGATACGGATTACGTAAAATATATGAATGCTGCTTGAAAAAAGTGACTCCGGTGTTTTTTCTGGAGACGGTAATATTATGGATATTTAGACAGAATGGGAACAAGGTCACACAGCTCGATGGCGGGTTGAAGAAAACAGTGTGCAAATAATGCCTACAAGGCCAACGTATACACTACTACAGCGGTGGATACGGATTACGTAAAATATATGAATGCTGCTTGAAAAAAGTGACTCCGGTGTTTTTTCTGGAGACGGTAATATTATGGATATTTAGACAGAATGGGAACAAGGTCACACAGCTCGATGGCGGGTTGAAGAAAACAGTGTGCAAATAATGCCTACAAGGCCAACGTATACACTACTACAGCGGTGGATACGGATTACGTAAAATATATTATGGCTGCTTGAAAAAAGTGACTCCGGTGTTTTTTCTGGAGACGGTAATATTATGGATATTTAGACAGAATGGGAACAAGGTCACACAGCTCGATGGCGGGTTGAAGAAAACAGTGTGCAAATAATGCCTACAAGGCCAACGTATACACTACTACAGCGGTGGATACGGATTACGTAAAATATATGAATGCTGCTTGAAAAAAGTGACTCCGGTGTTTTTTCTGGAGACGGTAATATTATGGATATTTAGACAGAATGGGAACAAGGTCACACAGCTCGATGGCGGGTTGAAGAAAACAGTGTGCAAATAATGCCTACAAGGCCAACGTATACACTACTACAGCGGTGGATACGGATTACGTAAAATATATGAATGCTGCTTGAAAAAAGTGACTCCGGTGTTTTTTCTGGAGACGGTAATATTATGGATATTTAGACAGAATGGGAACAAGGTCACACAGCTCGATGGCGGGTTGAAGAAAACAGTGTGCAAATAATGCCTACAAGGCCAACGTATACACTACTACAGCGGTGGATACGGATTACGTAAAATATATTATGGCTGCTTGAAAAAAGTGACTCCGGTGTTTTTTCTGGAGACGGTAATATTATGGATATTTAGACAGAATGTGAACAAGGTCACACAGCTCGATGGCGGGTTGAAGAAAACAGTGTGCAAATAATGCCTACAGGGCAAATAATGCCTAAAAGGTCAACTTATACACTACTACAGCGGTAGTAAAATAAAAAAAAGTAAAATAAAAAAAAAATGAATATTAAAAAAAAAAATTAAAGTTGGTGCTGCTGAACTACTAGGAGCAGCAGATTAGCACACCAGTCCCACTCCCCAACACTGCTAGACTAATAGCACTGGGCTCTTATAGTAGTAGTAGTAGTAGTAGTAGTAAAACAACAAAAAAATAAATAAAAGCAGTCCTTACAAGGACTACTGTTATTGCAGCAGTCAGCAGATGAGATCAGAAGCAGGACAGCTGCCCACTGCAGCTACATACAGAGCACTGCAGTAGAAGGTAGATTACTAGCCAGCAAAGCTACCTAAGCTTAAATGTCCCTCAAACCCTGCAGACTTCTGTCCCTCCAATAACAGAGCAGTATCAAAACGATTACTAGCCAGCAAACTTTCAACTGTCCCTGAAATCACTAACAGGCAGCAGCTCTCTCCCTACACTATCTCTTCAGCACACACAGGCAGAGTGAAAAAACGCTGCAGGGCTTCGGTTTTATAGGGAAGGGGAGTGGTCCAGGGGAGAGCTTCCTGATTGGCTGCCATGTACCTGCTGGTCTGGGGTGAGAGGGCAAAAAAAAGCGCCAACAATGGCGAACCCAAAATGGCGAACGTCGCGCGACGTTCGCGAACTTCCGGCGAGCGCGAACACCCGATGTTCGCGCGAACAAGTTCGCCGGCGAACAGTTCGCGACATCTCTACTCAGCAGTTAAAGGTCAGATGACAGGAAAGCCAATGCCACAAAACAAAGTAGAATTTGATGTGAATAAAGTGAATAAATGCTGCAGTCTGCGCTTTCATCTGCACATTATTTTTTCAGAACAGTAAAATTACATTCATTTGAAAACCCATATATTTTTGTATCTGTCTTACAGGGTGTTTTAGCTCATGATCAGTGTGACAAGCTGGCGGCTTGAACGCGTGACTTTTAGGGGGATTAGTCAATGGTGAGCAGGCAGCATAGGAGAAAGGAGCATAAAGACAGGGACACACAGCTTCAAGGAAAACACACTCTCCAGACCTTGCCTGTAAACAAAGAGTCGCAGTCTTTCAACCCACCAGCCTGCTGTTCCCTTTCCACCACCCCTTTAAGAATAGTCTCACCATTGCTGTAGTAGGGCCTCCGGTGTGGAACCGCTGGGGATGAATTCTGGCCAAATATGCCAGACTGGACTTTGAATCCAGACGCAGTGGACTCCCTTGGCACTTGTGAAGCCTCTCTCACTTCTAGTGGCTTTAACACTGGACAGGTCGGGACACACTCACCGACTCTGTGGCATCTCCAGCATGGCTCCTCCATGTGGCTTGGGTCATCCCTCTTCATCTGTCTCACTTTACTCAGCTGTGACATCAAGACATCCTGTCTGTACAGCTCTCTCTGTGGTACACAGAAAACATTAGTCTCTTTTACTGAAGACTTTATAGGAGCCTCCTTTGCTCCTGGCAACTCACCACCATCAGCTACGGACTCAGCTACTGGCCTTACTTCCGCCCACATTTGCAGCTGTTGCGGAACCGTAACACTGAACTTTTGCTGCCACTCTCTCAGGTCCTGCAGCACTTTGGAACGCTCACCTGGCTTGCATCTAGCCACAGCGCTCTCCTTTGCCATCCGTGAAGTCTCTCTCACTTCCGGTGCCTTTACCACACTCGATGTGCGGACTCTCTCCCAATCGTTGTGGAACTGCATCCACCAGTCGCCATCTTTCTGTTCCTGTTTCTTTAACACAGCCCTCACAGCCTCCTGCTGAACAGCTGAAGAACAGAGATTAGCAGCACCAATTGCCATATTCCTCACTGGCTCATAGGTAAAGTCTCTTAGGCTCATCAGCCCTTTAACAGGTGTATGTCTTTTTAATTGCTCCTTATTTTGCCCGCATCCGAAACACCATATGTGACAAGCTGGCGGCTTGAACGCGTGACTTTTAGGGGGATTAGTCAATGGTGAGCAGGCAACATAGGAGAAAGGAGCATAAAGACAGGGACACACAGCTTCTTCAAGGAAAACACATGTTTATTTTCCAACTTTAAACAAACAGTGCATTGTCCACAGACACAGGGGTGACCATTTTATCATTCAAACAAATAATAAAATAAAAAACCTAGCCCACTGGGCACTACCTTCCAACTCTGGAGCAGTCTCTGACTAGGCTGGGCCCCTTGTGGACTACCAGCAAACAAAACAATTGTTGTGGCTCACCCCTGTACTCACAGTCTTTGAGTGAGCTTCTTAGCCTCCTGGCTTTTCCTCAATGTCCCACACAGACAACAACTCTGGCTCTTAGTCACAGCCACGGGCTCCCTCTGCTTCTGGCAGGATCAGGCGGCACTCCCAGCTCCTCTGGGAGTTCCTCACACAGCCAGGTCTCCTACCTGCTGTGCCCTGATGAGAGACACACTCTCCCATTCTAATTAACTTTAAATAGTCTTTCCACAGGACAGCTTTCCTGTGGAAGGTTAACTCCAATCTCTGGACTGGATCTGTGGAATGGAGTCCCTGACTACTAAAGTCTTTAAACAGATCACTGATTCTCTGTTTCATAACTCCCTTCCTGGAGCCTATCTCAGTCCCTGGGGAGAAATTAAAGGCTAGAGTGACCTTTTTCCACCTTTTCCTAGTCACTCTACCACATCAGTTGGAGAGTTTTGGACAGAAAATTGTTATAATGCAATTAAAAGGATTATTCATGAAATACAATACACTGAGCCATGAACATTTGTGTAAATAAGCTGGATGTAATACAAGTATAAGCACTACTACAATATATTGTGATTCGCCCAAAATTTGCAAAACTGAGAAAATTCCTCAAAATGCATTGAAGTCTATCGGGGGAATGTAATAAAAATCGCTAACGGAAAAAATATTCGCAATGCGAAAAGTTATGCCTTTGCGCGAACAAATTTTGCTTTGTACGAATTTAATATAGATTTTGCGAGCCCGGAAACTGTTTAGCGACCACTTCCGACAGTGAAAGACCGTTTGCGAATTTTATAGTTTGCGCCAATGCGCAGTCAATGTAATAAAACTTCTTACTGAAAAAGTCGTTATGTTTGCTCCAAAAGATTACGACACCTTCAAGCACTTCTTATGACTGCGCAATTAAAATTCGCAATGCGCAATTAAAATTCGCAATGCAATAATAGTTTAAGGAACAATATAACATTGCGAGATGTGGATTTTTAGTCTTGTTTTGCTCTTTGCGACTTTTATTACATTCCCCTGTATGGGCGTTAATTTTTTTTGTCTCGCAATGCGGTACATGAATTTTTTTTTTTTTTCACGCGACAATTTTTGTGGCGAAACTCGGAGAAAAATTTTGCTTATCATTAATTGTGATCCAGTAGCAAAAAGTAGATGATGATCTACGTTTATGTGGGGAAAATAAGCTCACTTACTGTCCCTCTGGAATTATCACTGTGTGGCCCTTTCTCATATTGCTTGCCCAGTTAGATATAGCTACAAAGTAATGCAAGTGAGACTTTGAGAGTGACTTGCTGCACTTGTATTGCAACACCAACACCCTGTCTAGAATTGCACTGTCCATAGCAGGCGCTCAACATATTATTAAAGCAGCATCATATTCCACAACATTATACAATCCAAATTAATTACACACAAATGCTATCCAATACAAAAAGTAAAGAGGGAGCTGCTTATTAGAGGTGACAATCTAAAAGGAGATTTGGGTATAAGACATCCATCTTTTGAGATTTCCTCAGTGACAACAGAGTTTCACTATGAAAAATCTTCTTGTATCATTCACCAGCAAGAGCAGCGACACATACATGGCATCCAGAGCTGCCATCAGGGAGGTGCAGGGGGTACTGCAGTCAGTGACCCTGTGGAAGAGGGAGCCCCATTCATGGAATAGTGTGGGTTGCAATAGGGGCAATGCTTTCAGTGAGTTGGTTGGATGCAGGGGCGTAACTATAGAGGAAGCAGACCCTGCGGTTGCAGGGGGGCCCAGGAGTGTAGGGGGCCCAGTGAGAGCCAAATTAATTAGCAATTTTAATATATCTTGGTAAAATAGGCCAACTTATAAATATTTTGGGGCCCTAAATTGAATTTGCTATGGGGCCCAGTAACAACTAGTTACGCCACTGGTTGGATGTAAACATCTCCTGTGCCTTGGTTTCAAACTGTCTGCTAAATATTTCCCCGCCAACTGCTGAGCGGCTTTTAAGAGGGAGAGACTGCCTAAACCAACGCCCATTTTAGAAAAAAAGAAGTAAAGTGGTGTAATTAAAAACAAAGTGGAGTGATATGTGCAGTTGCACAATAGTGTGTATACATGTATAATTGAAAAGCAGTTGGCGGGGGAGGGTTTAGCATACAGTTTGAAATCAAGGCACAGGAGATGTTTACATAAAAAATTGTTACTAAACAGAGAGGTGAAATTCCTTTTTTACTATGATTAGAGATAAACAAGTTAAGGACCACCATGTGGGGTTTTACCTTGACGTGGTATGGTGGCTTATCAATATTATGATCATAACTTTGTAACAAAAAAACCCTGTTTCAAAATTACATGCACTTGAATATTTACTTGAATCATTCAGACAGGGCTAAAATTTTTGAAATTGGCCTCAGGTGTGCACCCACAACCCCCCTATTTTTATATCATGGGAAGAATTACAGCATAATTGAGGTCCCAGTTTTTTGGAATTGGGCCCAATATTGATGGGCTAATATTTTGGGTTCCCTGGGGTCCCATGATTACTGATGGTGGCCCTGATTGGGTGGCCACATCAGTCACCTTGCAATGGAACAGGTTTCATGCATTCTTAGCTAAATTTTAATGGCCTAAAGGAAATAAATGTTAGATGTTATACTTATCTGGTTGTCGGGAATCACTGACCCTGGTCAAACAGATTGACTTTGAGGGTTTCATTTTTGCTATTTTCCACTTCTTCCCATTTTAACTCTTTATTTCAATAGTTACACTGATATTATATAAAATAAGACAAAAAATATTGACATCTCATTAAAAATAAATTCAGTGAGTATTTTAACTCATGACACTGCCTTATACTACACAACCCTAGAGAGAACCCGAAGAGCTGCATAGCAAGACAAACAATGGTCCTTGAAGGCTCAAGCTGAGCTTGAATTATTAGATGACACTTGCAGCCCAAAATTGAGTCAGCTGCCCTTCCTGACAAGGGCAAAATACTTTTGCATCCCATGTATTATCGTGCGCACTTATTGTAGCTGACAAGACAACTTGCTGCCCAACACAAATTGTAAAATATCTGCCTACAATGCGCTAATGTAGGCTCAAGTCTTTTACATATTTGCAAATCAGTTGGTGCAAAAAAATTGCATTTGGGCGCTACATTAAAAAAAAATCCATATCTTAATATCTGTTCAGGGGCAAACATAGAGCTGTGCATTCTACCTAGCATTAGGTTCACTGAACAACATAAACCCAGCAGATGCCTTCACACTGTTAGAGGCTATTTGAGCTCATCACAAGCTGAAACTGCTTCTGAACTTTCTCTGCAAAGGTGTCCACAGATATAATTTACTTTCATGTTTACATATGAGGTTCTTACTGCTCCGAGGTTGAATAGCTTCAGAGGCTTTCGTGTTTTGGATATAAGGTCAAGTTCATTTTTCTTTTTCATAGATTTGCTTTTATTGAGCTCTTTAAGTAGAATATTCTTGTGTCTCCAAAATTACCCTGATGATGGACATTTCTAATTCCAAGAAAGATTTTTTTTTTACATGCAGCACCTTATTAAATGCCTTTGTTCAGCAAACTAAAGCTTTTCGCAGAAAGCATAATTATTGTAAGAATAACACCCCAACAGGGGCATTTGCTTTTTTCTATTTATTTTTCCTACAATAGTTCTACATGCGCAGTGGCAACTGATTTCCAATTGCTATGTGTATGCTAATTGCAATCTAAATCATTCTGTAGTCTATGGTGACTTTTCTTGAATATAGTCACAATACAAATAGACTAGGGTCTCATAATCATAAACTCTGAGCCTTAGGGGCAAATTTACTAATTCGCCAGCGACAGCTTCGCTCACAGCGCAACACTTGCTTCCAGGGCACCGAACGCTGGCGAAGTTGTGCTAGCATTACTGCGCCAAGCGAAATGAAGTTGCGCTAGCGTTGCCTAATTTGCATACGGCGGGAAGTTAAAGTTCAATGGACGTATAAGTTGCAGCAAATACATTATGCTACACAAGCCCGAGAAATAAAATAAAATAAAGTTGTTATATTGCCCTACACAGTTTATAGTTTAGGTGCCATATGTTAGGAAATGTAGGGGGGAAGCCGGTTACCCCAAAAAAATGTATGCTCTTTTCAGCCTATCACCCTGAAAAAAGGAAAAGACGCCAGAGTTTTTTGGGACTTAGAAAAATTTTCAAATAAATTTTGAGGAAGTCCTATCTACTCAATTGCACTTCGCCTGGTCTGAGGTGGTGAGGGCAAGTCTGGCGCAAGAGGTAACGTTCAGTAAAATCCGCATCTTATCGAATTTGCGTAGTTATGTCCATTCGCCAGAGCGCAAATTCACCAGGCGTTAGGGAGCAAAGTACCACTAGAGTCTATCTCCTTCGCTAGTGAAGTTATGCCAGCGACCGTTAGTAAATCAGCAAAGTACCAAAATGACATCACTCTGGCGAATTTTCACCCGGGTAAGTCACTTCGCCCTTTAGTAAATTTGCCCCTAGTTCTCATGGACTATGGACAGTTTCAGCTTTGCATTTACAGCAGTTATAACACAATTCCAACTTATTATCCCTGATACAAGTTAATGAGCAGCACTGGATAAAGTCCCTTTGCTTTCTACGTGAGGTGGTGTGCAGATTCTCTGGAGAGTAGAGGGACTTCAAGTTCCAGAATCCATTGCTTTACAATGGAGCAAGGGGATGGAGGGGTTGCGTTACATTGTGGGCCTAAGGGAGGGGGGTTGGGAAATATTTCTTCAAACTATCATGGTTTCCCTTCAATCTGTGGAATTAGAGCAATATGTAACATACTTCTTTTCTATTATAGGCAGTTCAACTAGTGTTTATGCACTTTTTCTACAAAAGCCCAACTGAATGAGCTCATGTCAAAAAGGACCTCCCAAGGTATAGCTTCAGTTTTTCTGTTTGCCCATTTTAGTACAGGAAATAAAATCCATAGATTTTTGTGATTTAAACAATTGGTAAAAAGTCTGTTCTGAACAAGTCCTATTCATTGCACCCATAATGAACAAAGGGGGTTTACCACCCCTTTAAACGTGAGTGAGCGTTGACTCCTATTTAATGGACTATTATTCTACCTTACCACTTTTATTATAGGACATAATTGAATGCTTTTTTCATTGTTGGATGTCACGGATTTCTATTGTTGCAAGTTCATTGTTGCTGTCGTTCCAGGCATTATTTTCTTTACACGCGATACATATCTCATTTGTGTTTATTCTACTGCTGGTAGGTGTTTCTATTGTGCTGGGATATTATTTCAATTGTTGCTTGTATTAAACATTGTTTCAGGGTAAAGCATGTTGTTCCAAGACACATATTTCTATTGCTCCAGATTGGGTGTTTGAATTGTACCAGTTTAGGTGATTATGTTATTTTCAATACATATTGAATCATTACAAAGGGCTTTTGTCAAAAATTCAATGTGAAATGCAAAACGCATGTTAATTGTGGTCACCTAATTCTCTTAAATATTATATGAATTTACAGCAAAGCTTTTTTCCCCTGTGCAGTTATTACATTCCAACTGCTTTATTGTTATACATTCATATTTGTGATGATGAAATAAAATACCTGTAGTTATAAAAAAAAGACCCTATTTATAATCAGTCACCAATGGATATCGAGAAAATCTGGGGTTAAGAGAACATGTACTGTACAGTTGGAATTCCATGATTCAGCCTTGTGCTTTTAAATGGTCATGGAATTCTTTGGTGTCTTATAATATCCTTATATTTTACAATAGGAGGTACAGGTATGGGACCTGTTATCCAGAATGCTCGGGGAACTGAGGTTTTCCGGATAATGGATCTTTCTGTAATTTGGGTCTTCATGCCTTATGTATACTAGAAATTCATTTAAACATTAAATAAACCCAATAGGCTGGTTTCGCTTCCAACAAGGATTAATTATATCTTAGTTGGGATCATGTACAGGCTATGGTTTTATTATTACAGAGAAAAAGGAAATCATTTTTAAAAATTTGGATTATTTGGATAGAATGGAGTCTATGGGAGACAGCCATTCCGTAATTTGGAGCTTTCTGGATATCGGGTTTCCGGATAAGGGATCCTATACCTGTACTATATTTACTAGAAAAAGATATATACATTATATAAATATATGCATAACCTTGACTTTGATTTCAGTAATGCCAAATCTTTTTGTTGAGGGGTTAAGCCCATTGAGCATGCAACAGTTCATACAGAAACAGATTGATATATATATTTTTAATAGCTAGGGATGGCATACTGTATAGTCATATGATCACATGGATAGAATAATGACTGATTTTTTTCTAAATCCCTTTTTTCCCCATCAAACAAGTTATGACGTGTCTGAGGCTAAGACACAGAAGATCATTTTGCAACAGAATTAAAGCGAAAATAATACTACACTTGATTATTTTCATTCACTTCATAAAATGATTTTTTTTTCTGCAAGCACCTTCTGGGATTTTTATAGCCTTTCTAAGGTCCAAGACATATTTCATTATATTTCATAACAACTTCAGCCTAACTCTTCTTTGGCAGATTAATACCTGCAATTAGCTAGAGAGATGGCAATCTTTCTCACGCTTGGGTTGTGAAGTCTTTTTAACTTTCCGGGGAAATGCAACAAGAAATAATCTTACTTGCAATATATTTGTTGGAAAAAAGATGATTTTGGACTGAAGTTTAATAAAGAAAAGCTAAAAAACTTTGTTGGCTTTCTTCTGTATGGGCTAGAGTTTATTTGGCCAAGTAAAGCTGTTATAGAGGTGCATAACAACAGATACATTACAGTTGGGCAGGCCAAGCAGTTATAGAGGTGCCCAGCTGCATTCTGGTCAACTGGACATTCCATTATTTATAGTTGAAATTAACCTAATTATATCGTGTGCAATAACTGTACATTGTTACATCATGTATTAGACCACTGTGACAAATGAGAGAGATGTTGAGTGGGATGCAGTGGCCAGTAGAAACCGTATCATAGATATCAGAAAATTAAGTAGATACACTATGTAGAAGACACTCTCCTGCTGATTATTAGGCATCACATGCTGTTTCAGAAGAAATAACTATTATAATAGACTGTGATGTCTATGGAAGATTCTGATACCCAGAAATGCAGTGACAGTTTTAAAATGTAGTTTGGGTATATTTAGAACTTTTCTTCTTAAAGCTTAATTGGCCACTCTTGATCTTTGATCTCTCCAAATGAAGTTATAATTCCTAACTATATTTTAGAGTTGTTGAAATATGTCAAATCTAAAGTAATGGCAAGTTCCCAGTACTACTAGTCTTGACTCTGTATAGTATAGCAAGATATTTCTGATATTGGACTGTTCTACAGGTTTCTCTAGTTTAGAATTTGAATGCATTTCTGCATATGGTTTATTCTTAATTAAGCAAATCAAATCTAAAGACCTTTATATACAGGTATGGGACCTGTTATCCAGAATGCTCGGGACCTGGGGTTTTCCGGATGACGGTTCTTTCCATAATTTGAATCCTTATGCCTTAAATCTACTAGAAAATCATGTAAACATTAAATAAACCCAATAGGCTGGTTTTGATTCTAATAAGGATTAATTATATCTTAATTGGCATCAAGTACACACTACAGTTTTATTACTACACAGAAAAAGAAAATCAGTTTTAAAAATGTGGATTATTTGGATAAAATGGAGTCTATGGGAGACGGCCATTCCGTAATTCTGAGCTTTCTGGATATCGGGTTTCCGGATAAGGGATCCTATACCTGTACAAGTTATCAGCAGCATTATTTATACATTATTTGCATTTGTTGAATTATTTATATATTGTGGAAGAGACACAGCAATCTATGCCAGCCATATATATACTGTATATATATATATATATATATATATATATGTATATATATATATATATATATATATATATATATATATATATATATATATATATATATATATATATATATATATTTATAAAATAATATGACAAAATAACATTAAGTGGGTTATTTATTAAAGTCAGATTTTCTCTGGTCGGATTTAAAAGGAAAAATGCAATTTTTTCAGAGGAAAAAAACATTTTTTTTCAAGATTTATTAAACTCTGATGTTGTTAAAAGTCCAAATTAAAAAAATACTCCAACTCATACCTGGTGAGTTCATGTAGAAGTCAATGGTGGATGTCCCATTTACACTTGGTAGATATCCTGATCTGTGCTGGGTTTCATTCAATAATCCAGTTTTCAGGCATCAAATCCATCATATAATCCATCATATAATCCAATTCCAAAAAAGTTGCAGTTTTTGTCGACAAATCGGAAAAAAATTGTAAGATTCTAATTTTTTTTCACAATTTTATTGTGTTTCCCGCACAAGAAATTTTTGGGAAAACATATTGATAAATAGGGAGGAAAAGTCAGTGCAGATTTAGTCACAGCGGTTTTCAGAAAATAGTAAGAACATTTGGATTATGATAAATAACCCCCTTAAAGTATGTAAATCTAGTGCTAACATATGAAAAACACCAGCGTTTTCTCTTTTTTGATGACTTTTTTTGAATACAGGATATTATGTCACTGACATAGTAATGTTGAGAATATAGCTTCATCTTATCAATTTGCCATGTAGAACCAGGTGAAGAATTGTCTTGTTCGCCTTTTAGTAAATAGGCAATGTTGTTACGAATTGTAATTTTGTTGAACTTTTGCTCAAAAAACCCCCACAATTCGCTCTTTAGTAAATGTGCCCCTATGAGTTTATGCCAGAATGTTTTTATGTGCAATAGATTTTGCTAGGCTCATCTAATTACCTTCTATAAGGAGATGAACCTAAACCTAATCTCTGGCATGGCAGTGGATGTGATTTACTGATTTATTTAGGGCGTTTAAGGTTTCTCATCCTGCAAGTCTCATTACCCATGGCAGAATCCCACAATTCTGTGCTTATATATATACCAATTATTCTCAGACCAGCACTCCCTGTTATGAAGATCAATTATTTTATATATATATATATATATATATATATATATATATATATATATATATATTAATATTAAATTCCATAAAATGTTAAGTTTCTATGTACATAACATTTAAAATGTTGATAAACTTGAAATAAGTCGAGTTGGAATAACTCTCAAGTCTATTTACCCAGATAATTTTACCAGATAACATATTTTATATATTTGCCTTATTAACATAGATATAGGAATGCCGAGGGCTTTTAAGTGAGCATAGTTTATTAATGTTTAGGAAAGTGTCTAAAAATGAAAGAGTAGAAAAATTAGGTTAGTTCCACTGAGACATTTATTAATGGATAATAAACCTGTATCATAATAAATAGAGATGAACAGATACCATACTGGGCCCTAGGAAGGGAAATGATTTAAAGGAGAAGGAAAGGAAAATCTCTGGGGGCGGGTGGTGCTCAACTTCTTCAAAATACTATTTGCCTCCATCTTTTTACTTCTGGCAGATGTTCCATTTGACGACTTTGCTAGGCATACAGTATGTGGGGAACAGAAATCTCAGGGAAACTTGTGTACTGAATATTTGCTTGACAAACTAACAGAGGATGCCCAGAGGAGTGGAAAAAGGTGCTTAGCAAGAAGTACCCGGGCTGGTGATAAAAGGAAAGCTTAACAATATGGCACCCCCAGTTTTTTTTTTACCTTTTAGGATTTCTTTAAATTAATTGACACATTTATTTACTATATGTAGGCTGAAATAATTGTAAAATCCTTGTCTGCACTAGAATAAATTGCTTCAGCATGGACCAGAACATTTGAAATCTTTAGTAAC
This sequence comes from Xenopus laevis, assembly GCF_017654675.1. Lineage (NCBI taxonomy): Eukaryota > Metazoa > Chordata > Amphibia > Anura > Pipidae > Xenopus > Xenopus laevis. The sequence goes on from NC_054382.1 coordinate 15,750,424, forward strand.
TGATATATTTTTATTTATCTTAACCAGCCACTGGGTCTCCTATCACTGGCGGGGCCCTTAAAACAGATTTGGCCCTTAGGGAGCCTTGGGCATAATCTTGTCTCTGTTATTCTTTAACCTAGAGGTTCCTGTGCATATGCAGGTATACATTTCACCTCATGTTGCACTAACAGATTAACCACTCAGAAGTAATTTTGTTGCTTCCTAAACTTTGCTATGGTTTGCACTTTTTGTAAAATATTTACTTAATAAATGGCAGAGTGTGACAGGTTTATTAAGCAGCTGAGAATTGTGGTGAGCAGATAATGTTTTGGTAATTTACATTTTAAGCTTGTATTTGGGAAACAGCAGCCGGCCAGATTTAATCAGTAGATTGGGGGGAACAGTGCAACTAAGCATTGTAATCTTTACTGTGTTAAGGAAAGATCCATAAATGGAATATGATGGTTTTAACCAATGAAACACAACTATGTACCAGTTACTGAAGGTTTTCTTTTTAATAGGCACAATGCTAATCATTTAACCATTGATGGCCTTCACAAGTTAAAAAGAGACTGGAACATGTGACCTGATGATATTCATCCCGAGATACTAAAAGTGCTTACTATAATTGCCACACCTTTCACTAATCCATGGTGCTGAGAGATTAGCATATTGTAAATGTGGTGCCACTATTAGTGAAAATTTTTTGCCAGGTTTTGCAGCAAAAAAGACACCCATGTGGGCAAATTCCCTAACCGGCTAAATTCGACAGCGACGGCTTCACAGCCATCGCAACACTTTGGCAGGAGTAAATTCGTTAGGACAACGCTAATTCGCAAAAATGTCAAGTTGCGTCCAGGGGCGCTGAACGCTGGTGAAGTTTTGCTAGCATTACTTTGGCAACCAAATCGAAGTTGCGCTAGCATTTGCTAATTTGCATACGGCACGAACTTATAAAGCTGCATGGACGTATATGTTGCAGCAAATACATTACATTACACAAGTCAAGGAAACCTTAATAAAGAAAATAGAGTTGTTATAAAGCCCTACACATTAACCCACTATATAGTTTATGTTCCATATGTTAGAAAATGTATGGGGGAACCCAGGGGTACCCAAAACATTTTTTACGGACTTTGGCAGGCTATCACTCTGAAAAGAGGAAGCAACTCTAGCATCTATCTCCTTCGATAGCGACGTGACGCCTGCACCCGTTAGGAAATCGGCAAAGTCCCTGCTAGCGGTAATGCTGGTGAATTGACGCTAGCGTTAGCCACTTCACCCTTTAGGGAATCTGCCCCATAGACTCCAATGGGTGAAAAAGATTTGTTGTCTATAGACTTCATTGCATTTGGCGACTTTGTTGATGTTTCATAAATTTCATAAATTTCAGATTCACCCATCACTAGCCACCAGGGATCCTGGTCTCATACTAAAAACTACAGATCTGTGACATCAGTGGTAGGAAAGCTCTTGGAAGGGGTAATAAGGATAACATACTTGAATGCATTGCAGATCACAATACAGCGAGTTTCTGCCAGCATAGTTTTATATCCAATATCTTTTGCAAGACTAATCTAATTGCCTTGCATTGAGGCAGGTCTATGAGGCTGTAATCTGTCAAAAAGGACACAAACATGGTCGCTAACGTTCATAAAGGTGTCTAAACAAATGTTTTTTACATATGTGTTTATCTTTGATCCATTTCCAGAGGCAGACAATTTTTGAAAACAACAATTGCCCACAAATCGGAGAGGGGACCCATCTCCTATTACCGTCACCACACCTCAGCAGCCATTTCTCTAACTCCTGACCCACCACTGTGATAAGGACCATTGTGAATGATGAACATTCTGTGAAAATACTGCAATATCTATCAACTATCTATCTATACTATATCTATAAACTCAAAACATTTACTTGGAGCAACAGGCAAAAGGGCACTACCTAAGACCCAAATAGTATGGGAAGTCTAACAAAAATTCTACAGACTATTCACTTCCTTTTTAACATTGGGGACCTTATTCATCAAAATACAAATGTTTCTGAGTATTTTATTAAAAAAGTCTGACCTAACTAGAATCCACAATTTGACCTTATTTATTATTAAAAAAGCACTTAATCGGATCTGGGGAAAACTCAATAAAATCAATTAAATCAACAATTTTTCCAGATTTTTTCACGAATTACTAGATTTTTTTCTGTTTTTTTCCCGAAAAGTCTGGATTTTTCAGATTTTTGCCCGAAAAGCCCTAAATAGATGGATTTTTAGGCTAATTCCAGGGCAGACCACAGAAACTTCCTAATAGGATAGGGACCTCTCCCATTGACTTATATAAAACTTTGGCAGGTCTGAGATGCCGGATATTCGGTGCATTGGGCTTTAATAAATACTTCTACTAAAAATTCAGATTTTATAGTAAAAAAACCCCTCAAATTTATAAAATTAAAATTTTTTGACATTCAGACTTCATAAATAACCCCCTAAATCCTTAAATAAAACAATACTAAATAATTGTGGCACTTCCTTAATTTCAAAGGTAGCATTAAAATATAAGGACACATACTGACATATTTATTGTAGTCATTATTTCACAGTCAGCTCTAAAAAAGAAAAATATAGTAAAAGTATTTATTTATATATAACCATGGAAAAGATGCCTTATCTTTGTTGTTGTATTGTCAGCTTCCTGCTGGGTTTTCATTTGGAGGGGTTGAGCCATCAGAATATGGGGAAGTAGGTCATTTTTATATTTTATAGCTGAATTTTGATCAATAAGATCGTTATATTGTTATATTTGAAGTTCTGCATGTATTCCATTGTGAATGTTTTGTTGGAGTGACTAGCCCTTATTTTGAGCATTGGGTGTATAAATCTAGTGACATAAATTAAAAATAACCAGACAAAGAACGGACAAGATCCATAATTACAGTGTGCAAACCTACTTCAATGGGAGCTCAACTGACCCATAACAACCAATTAGTTTGCTGATGGAAATTCTAATTGGCTGCTTGCAGTGGGGCAATATAACATCTACTGTTTATTATAAATGTGCTCAATGCTTCGTACAGCTCTAGTGTGTTCTTAACTAGGCTGATTCTGACTGAACATTGGCATTACTGTAAATTAAAAACTTCTTAAAAAATTTCCCAAAACTCTAAATATAAACCATTCAGAAAGCCAACACGCCTTTTCACAAAATGTACCAGCTGTGACTTTGAAACAAAATCGGAAAATGTTAAAAAAACATAAATTATGCATTTGTAAGCCCTTTATACTGGATTGTGGAGAAGAGCAACTCAGTGTTTGGAGATCAGATAAAACAACTGTTGAAGAGATGTCCTGCTGATAATGTTAGTGGGTCAACATTTAATGGGTGTGATAGAAACATCCCCAAGCTAAGAATCATTACAGACTAGTTTCAAAGCAAAAACAACATGTGTTGGGAAGGACACATATATCAAAGAATGGGACATTTAGATACCGAGTGTAGAGACAATCTACAAGGTGGAGAAGAAAAAAATGTCGTCAAAAAGCATAGCTCCATGCTCCAATGATCTATGCTTTCTTCTTTTACACATATGGGCTATGTAATAAACACACACTAAGGGGCCAATTTATTAAGTTGCAGTGGGCTTTGTGACTCCAAAAATCCAGGAAAAAAAGGTTGATTTTTTCGGGATTTATTATGTGACAAACATGCGACAATTCCAACAAACAAAAATACTCCAGCTAAAACCAGACGAAATCATTTAGAAGTCAATGGCAGACGTCCCTTTTACAACTGCAAGATCTTTTGGTTTTAGAGGTTTACGGGTGTTTTTGATGGTGGCTTTTGTGTGACAATAAGAAAAAGTTGTAATTATTATGCAACAAGTTGAAAAAGTTGCAATTCTCACTACTTTTCTGCAACTTTTCCTGTTCATGCTTTTTCAGTCCAGATTTTATTTAAAAATGTCACAGCATTCATGGTTTTAGAGAATGTGAGTTTAGTTGTGGTTTCCAAAACCTCTAAAACAATGAAAATTAGACTGCTGATTAATAGGCCTCTAAGTTTGCTTAGATGCAGTAATCTATAGTAACCAATCAGTAGCTAACATTTACTGGTCAGCTTGAAGAGCTGCTTAGAACTGGTTTCTATGAATTACTCTATGCAAGTCATATTTTTCAGGTGGAGACCAGCAAGCAGGCAAAAAGTTTGTTCGACATGTTGATCATGAGGGTATACTGCTTTTTTTTTTTTTATCCCTGGCAACTTGGGCAAATGCAATTACTCTAGCAACTAGCTAATAGTTTGGATGAGAGACTGGAATATAAATGAGAGAGGCCCTGAACAGAAAGATAATTAATAAAAATAACAATAATATTTTAGCCTTACAAAATAACATGGGCTTTGTTAGTGATCCCCATTTAAAACTTTGAAGAGTCAGAAGAAGGCAAATAATGAAAAAACTATTAAAAAATTTAAAAAATGAAGACCAATTAAAAAGTTGCAAAACTGGTCGATTATATACTAAGGGCCTTATTTGTCTGAATATTTTAATCAAAATTCCGACCAAACTAGAATCCACAATCAGACCTTCTTTATTTTTAAAAAATCACGATTTAATCGGATGTGTGACAAACATGAAAAAATTGAGAAGAAAATCAAGCAAAAAAGCCAGAATTTTTGTCTGAAATAGTTGGATTTTCAGGCTAATTCCAGCTCAGACCACAGAAACTCCAATGAGGATAGGGACCTCTCCCATTGACTTACATACAACCTCTGAGATGCTGATTTTCAGATGTGGACTTTTTCCATCCTCGGGGTATAATACATTTTTAAAAATTTGATTTTCTTTTCCACTACAAATTCAGATTTTTTTGGCATTAGGATTTTAATAAATAACGCCTTAAAACTTGACCTGAAGATAAATTACCCTTTTATGTGATAACCATTGTAAACTTTCAAAACATTCCAGTTCAATTGGAACCAGTACTTCAGGGGAAAGATTTTGAAAGTTGCAGTTCAGCTACAGTCAGATAAACATCAGTGTAAGTCAAAGCAACATTAAAATAAGAGTTAATCATTATATTTAGTGAGCTATATTGAGCTTTGTTAGCATTTTGACTTTTGTTTCCCTGGTTACTGTGATAGTTCTTCCATTATCGCTTTTTCATCCCACAATGGGGCCATTAACCTCATTATTCCCATCTCTCTCTTTCACAATAGTATTATCTTATTTTCTATTCAAAAACCCTGACAATGTTGTTCTGTATGATTAGGAGCTCAGCCACTTCTCAATCAATGAAATTAGCAACAAATTGCATTAATGCGTGCAATATGTTATTTGCTCTGTATGCAGATGGCCCACCAGAATACTGCCAGGAGGTGAACAAACATATCTGACTTGTAGACTTGTTTTAGATTTCTTGCCAAGTATTCCCTTGGAAAACTAACTGAAGAAGTCAGTATAGAAGGGTTAGAGACATGAAGAGAAATATATCAAAGAAGCATTGTATAGTGTATGCAATGGTGTAGCTCAATATTCATTTGTCAGCTATAGAAAAAATATATCATTGGTCTGTACCATCATTATATCTGAGTACTTCAACTTTAAAGAAAAATGCAAGAAATCAATCAATACAAATTCTATTTCATATTGTACAGAATCTTTCTACAAAGAAAAGAAAATGGAACTTAGAAGAATTTTTTAGGAAGATCAAACATATCTTTGTTCGTTCCCCTTTTCTTCTACACATTTGCTCTGGTCTTGATTTGTATTAGACCACTTGTGTTGAAGGCAACATAGTTTTGACAAAGTCACGATTAATTCAAGTCACTGAAGTGTGTCAGCATAATAAAACTGCGTGTGACCTTCTTTTTTTTTTAGTGGTCAGTTCTTTACAAGTCATCCAGTAATGAACAGATTAAAGTCATTAAAAATGTCTAAAAATGTAAGGAATTTTGTACAACAGAGCTTTGATTTTCCTAATGTTTAAGATAAAGGACCCCCTAGTAGATTTAAACCTTGGGAAAGGTTGGGTTTTCTAAAGGCACAGTATGGTATGCTAAAGCTGCTTTTCTTTAGAATAAAAAGATTGTCACCTATGCATGCAAAATATTTTTCAATTTCTGCACACAGTGATTTGACGTTGACTTTCCAGATATTGAAATCCTGAGATGTTCTAATATGTTGTAGGCATGAAATCTATTTTATTTAGTGGGGCTTGTAGACGGTTTACTCTGATTGGAACCTTGATTCACTGTGCCGACCCTAGCTAACATATCATCCCACACCCCGATGTTAATAACAGTTAGGGGCAGATTTATCAAGGGTCGAATTTCGAAGTGGAAAATACTTCGAAATTCGACCATCGAATAGAATCCTCCGACATTCAAATTCAAAGTCAGAGGATTTTATTCATCGTATGATCGTATTCCGATCGTAGTACGATCGTATTCCGATCGTAGTACGATCATACGATTGTACTCCGATCGTACTTCGAAATGTACGATTCAAACGATTTTATCGTACGATTTTCCTTCGAATACCAAAAACTTAGAAAATTGCTCTGGAAGGTCCCCATAGGCTAATATAGCACTTCGGCAGGTTTAAGTTGGTGAAGTATTGAAGTCGAAGTTTTTTTAAAGAGACAGTACTTTGATTTTGAAATATTCGAATAGTCAAACTATTTTTCATTCGAATCGAAGTCGAAGTAAATTCGAAGTCATAGTATTCTATTCGATGGTCGAAGTATCCAAAAAATGACTTTGAATTTCAAATTTTTTTACTTTGATAATTCCCTCAAATTCACTTAGACCCTTGATAAATCTGCCCCTTATAGTTCAAGTAGGTAAAGATAAACCCAGACTTGTTAAGTAATAGACGTTAATACTGATACGGGCTCTGAAAAAGCTCTGAATTATGGGAAAATATTCCCCAATTCACCAAGCTCGAGTGAAGGATTCAAAGTAAAAAAACTTCGAATTTCGAGTAGTTTTTTGTGCTCCTCGACTTTCGAATTGGCGTAAATTCGCCTGAGTAGAATGATTCGAATAGATCGAGCGCAAAATGCGACGACTATTCGCCAAGTACTGGATCGAGCGCAAAAACGCTGCGATTATTCGTCCATTCGATAGTCGAAGTACTGTCTCTTTTAAAAAACTTCGACTGCCTACTTCGCCACCTAAAACCTACTGAATTGCTTTAAAAGCCTATGGGAAAGTCCCATAGGCTTGTTTTCCAAGTTTTTGATCAAATAAAAAGGCATTTGATCGAACGGAAATCCTTTGAGCGAATATTCGATCGAGCGCCTATTCGCCTGGCGAATATTCGCCAATTTCGCCAGCACGTAAATTCGCCCGAATTGCCTATTCGATTCTTTTCGATTCTATTCCCCAGTCGAATTTCGAGGGTAACCCCTCGAAATTCGACCCTTGATGAATTTGCCCCATAATTAATCCTTGTTGGAGGTAAAACCAGCCTATTGGGTTTATTTAATGTTTACATGATTTTCTAGTAGACTTAAGGTACGAATAACCAAATTTTGAAAAGATCCATTATCCGGAAAACCCCAGACCCCAAATATTCTGGAAAACAGGTTCCATACCTGTACCCTACATCAGGGTTAAATAGCTGGAAGACCAGAGTTTGGATAGCCATACATAGAAAGCTGACATATAATAACTGTGATAACCAAAAGAGGTTCCATAGTATTACTGCTGGAGATTTACCCAGTTTTTTACTTGTGTGGAAGTCCATGTTCTGCCTGATATATTTTACAAAATCTTTGTTGAGCAGCAAAAAGAAGGGAAAAATAAAGTCTTCTATATTCAAACCTATGTCAAATTGCTATGTAGACCCAATCTTCCTTCATATAAAAGGTGTATTCAAGAATGCCCAATGGAAGGACTTCATATGGGGAGTCTAAACTAAGTAAAAAACAGCCAAAGCACCTAAAAGTAATATTTTTACCATGTACATGGGCCATACCTTCTGTATTGCATTTCAGCAAGTTAGGCTCCAATACAATGGAACCTGCAGGCATATTACAAGTGACAATAAGTAGTGATGGGTGAATTAATTCGGCAGGCGCGAATTCCCGCAATTCGCCGCTGGCGAATAAATTTGCGAAACCGCCATGAAAATTCGCCGGCGTCAAAAAAATGGACGCCGGCGTTGAAAACGAGATGCCGGCACCGTTTTACGAATTTCGCAGGAAATTCACTCATTTTTCAGTGAATTGAAACGCCCCAAATTCACCCATCACTAACTACAGTATAAGTGCCTGTGCTTATGCAGACCAAGTTTGCCTGTTCCAGACGTCTGTTTTATTATATTTCACTATGTTATTTATGTATCAGATAAATGAAATAGTTATTTCAGTAACGGTATACTCCTAAATATCCCAGCAGATCTGTGCTTCAGCAAATTGAGGCAAAGCACGGCAGGTGTTAGCAGTTATGCAAATCCCTAATTGTTATTTGTGACATCAGCTCATCTATATACTGCACATTAGTTACATCTCAGGCTATTAAAGGGCAAAAAAAATATTTCCTGAAAATAGTTAAAAGGCAACACCGGGTCATAAAACGGCAGGGATTCTGCAAAGTCAATACCCCGAATGACTAATTTAAATATTGTGTTTTGTTACCTGAATTGCAGTCTGCATGTAAAATTCGATGAATATTTACAACATCTAAGAATAAAACGTGATTACCTTTAGAGCACTTCTAAAATAATTTGCACTGGCTGCTGTTGCCGAGGAAACTAGCCTAGTATTTTTGTCATGTGACAGAGCATTTGCTTAGAAAGATAACAATAGGGTGCACCATACTTGGAGGAAAGGTGAGGTCTAGTTCTCCAACTTCCTTTCAGTCATTTTATAGCATCTTACTTCAGCCTGGCAAGTAACAGCATAGCTTCATAACAGTGTTTGAGTCAGCTCAAATTATATATGCTATAACAATTTTGTAGTTTCATTGTTTATTCTTTGAGTGTTCTTCATGTACATGGTCTGCTGTGGTTGATGCACATCTTCATGCATGAGTATGGGGGTTATTTATTGAAGTTCGATTTTTCTGGTGGGACTTTTAAAACACAATTTTTTCGGCAGAATAAAACTTTTTCCGTCATTTCATCAACTCCGATGGTGTTAAAAGTCTGAGTAAAAAAAAGTATTCCAAGTACTCAGACCTGCCGAGTTCATGTACAAGTCAATGGCATATGTCCCATTGATATCTTGATCTGCACTGGGTTTCGTTCAATAATCGGAAGATTTAGTGGTTTCGGGCATCAGATCCGAAAAAGTTTCCGGGTGTCAAATCTGAAAAAGCTGCAGTTATCAGCGACAAATCTGAAAAATTTGTATTTTTTTCATTATTTTGAGTTTTTTTCCCGCACAAGGATTTTCTTGTTAAATAGGGGAAGTCCATGCATATTTGGTCGTTTTCAGAAAATAGTGAAATATTTTTGGATTTTGATAAATAACCCCCTATATATCAGGTGATACTAATGGCCATTATAGCATTTTGTAGATCGGAACAGCAGTCCTGGTGGGGGTCCCACATTTTTTACACCTGTAAACCATTTTTAAAAGAGTTGGAGAGCAACATAAGCATTAAAAAGTTTCTGGGGTGCCATGGCAAGACAGGATTTATAAAATAAGTACCATCTTTGAGGCCACTGGGGGAAACATTCAATGAGTTGGTAAGCGACACGTTTGCGAGCCCCTTGTTGGGGATCACTGCTTTCTGGTAAACAAAAATTAGGTCCACAGAGTTCACGCCATGAGGAACCCAACTGCACTGCATACTGAGTGTGTGTGATCAGAATTCATTTGTTTGTGGAACATTGTTCTGCTAAAGATAGAGAATCTTCCATAGAGTTCCTACAACTGTAAATACATCACAAAGACATAGATCTCATTCATTTTGAAGATGTGTGAAGGACCTGTTTTACTTTTCTTTACCAAAGACAATAACATAACATTGTTTTAAGGGATAGTGTAGGGCCTGGTTGTATTCTTAGGTATCTACTCTTGTACTGGAAAAAAAATGTGCCTGGAACTAAAGATACCTTAATCTTTAAGGGACAATCATTAATGGGTAGGCTTGGAAGAACCTATATAAGATAAGTGGCATACTCTAAACATTTTTGGCTTGAGCACAATTGGTTCTCTAGACAGATCACAGTGTTAGAATTGAAAACAAATTTTGTTTCAAAATGTACCCAGCATTCAGATGGCACACCCAATAATTCATCTTCCTGATGGCCATGGAAGCAAAGCTGTCTCCTAATCTTCAGCTACTGCTGTAGGATAAATTACATGATTATACAACCTCAATGAAAAAATTATGCAGCATTTATAGAACCAAGCAATTGGCTCAGAATGTGCATCATGTTGAGTTAAAAGCATGAAAAAATTAGCCGGACAACAACATTCTACAATTCTGTATTAAATCTTCGATTCTGATAATAGCTTGCAACAATTTACTTTGTATTATCGTAGAAACACATTTTTTTTAAAATGCAACAACACCATCAGAACTACAATGCTTATTAAAACTGCATGCATTTATACAGGTATGGGATATGTTATCAGGAAGCCCGTTATCCAGAAAGCTCAGAATTACGGGAAGGCAATCTCCCATAGACCCTATTATAATTAAATAACTCAAATTTTTTTTAATTATTTTCTTTTTCTCTGTTTAAATGAAAACAGTGGGGGTTGTGGGAGCACGCCACATTGCTAAGTAAAACTGTATATAAATATAAGGGAAGTGCTACTGACATGTCCAAATTGGTCAGTGCACATTCCCTGGGCCCCTGTCTAGGTAGTTCAGTAGATATGCAAATGCATGTGTTAACTAAGACAGGGGTTTTTAGTTACAAAGTTATGATCATAAAGTAGAAAAGCCACCATACCACGTCAAGGTAAACCCCACATGGCGGTCCCTAACTTGTTTACCTACCAGTCACATTATTGAGGATCCTATGTCTCTCTGCATAATAGCATTAGTAGAAGTCTGCTGAACCTTGGTTTCTATCTATGGGCTGAATCCTCCCCCGCTACTGACTCGCAACTTTTAAGAGAGAGTGATTGCCCAAACCAACGCCCATTTTTTGAAAAAATGTATATATATATATATGTGTTAATATGGTGCAGTTAAAAGCATAGGGCCACAATTAATAAATAGGGGTGGGTATGGGGGGTGCTACAAACCACAGGAAGCTTAGCCAGAGCTTCAGGCTATACGGCAAATACAGGGGGGGGTTGTGGGAGCACGCCACATTGCTAAGTAAAAATGTATATAAATATAAGGGAAGTGCTACTGACATGTCCAAATTGGTCAGTGCACATTCCCTGGGCCCCTGTCTAGGTAGTTCAGTAGATATGCAAATGCATGTGTTAACTAAGACAGGGGTTTTTAGTTACAAAGTTATGATCATAAAGTGGTAGGTAAACAAGTTGGGGACCGCCATGTGGGGTTTACCTTGACGTGGTATGGTGGCTTTTCAACTTTATGATCATAACTTTGTAACTAAAAACCCCTGTCTTAGTTAACACATGCATTTGCATATCTACTGAACTACCTAGACAGGGGCCCAGGGAATGTGCACTGACCAATTTGGACATGTCAGTAGCACTTCCCTTATATTTATATACAGTTTTACTTAGCAATGTGGCGTGCTCCCACAACCCCCCTGTAAATGAAAACAGTACCTTATAGTTGATCCCAACTAAGTTACAATGAATCCTCATTGCAGGAATAATCAATCCTATTGGGTTTATTTAATATTTAAATTATTTTTTAGTCGACTAAGGGGCATATTTATCAAATTCGAATTCAAAAAGACCAACCTAAATTAAGTCAAAGTTTTTTTTGGCTGAATAGGTCAGTTTTGATCTAATAGGTCTGTATTCGGCCAAATTCGAATTGTATGGATCGAATTAATAGCGTATTCGATCGAATTCGATTCAAAGTTTTTCCTAAAAACACCCTTCGATTTCTCAAAGTCCACCCATTGACTCCAAATAGGTTCTAAGAGGTCCCCATAGGCTAAAACAGCAATTCGGCAGGTTTTAGATGACAAATAGTCAAAGTCAAATTTTTAAAGAGACAGTACATTATAAATTTCTGTATTTGAATTTTTGAATTTTTTTTAAATTCAAATTGAATTTGGACTATTCCCTGTTTGAAGTACACAAAAAATAGAATAGAAATATTTAACTTTTATTGATTTTCTGGTAGACAAGGTATGGAGACCCAAATTATGGAAAGATCCATTATCCAGAAAACCCCAGGAATTAACCATTCTGCACTACAGGTCCCATACCTATAGCAAATATAGAGTCAATGTACGTTTCTTATTTGATTTAATTCAATGGTCAAAATACACTTCAAAATTGTTCATTTACTACGAGCTGAAAGGCAATTTCTCTCAGTTAAGATTAAATTAATTGGCATAATACACTTTAGATTTGGGCATTCAACAGGAGCTGAAAGGCACCCTATCGATTAGTCAAACTGACTATAGTTGAAATGAAGCAAAATGGCATTTCACTGCCATTCAACCATCAATATGATGGATTCATCCGAAATAAACACATTTTGTCTTGATATATAACCCAAGAGACAGTGAAGCATAAGTCAAGTTTCTTTGGTCTAAAAGTAGTGGCGGTCAATTAAAAAGCAGCTGAATGGATGTTTACAAAACATTCCACCTAATTAATACACGTACCCCTATAGTATACAGTGTTTGTGGAGTTAAAAGGGGTATTTCCATTACTACTCTGAATGTTCCCATACAGAAGGTTGGCTTTGTTTTGTTCTATTTCCTTAGCTGTTGATGTTAGAAGATTGTAGACTAGAATCCAAACTCATTCAGTTGTATAATAAGATTCATAGAAGTCTTTTTAGGGTCCAGCAACTACTAACAAGGCATGACTCAACTCTATCTATGCCTAAACAAAAGTTTATAAATGGAAATGTGCAGCACTACAAGCCATCTGTGAAAAGTGAAGTCAATCTGGAGCTTTTCTACTGTCTAAAGACATGAGGCTGTGGCTGTGTTTCTTGCAAAATGGAAAGAACAGATAAATATTTAGAAACTAATGCACAAGTTAGGATGGATTTTTCAGATTGATTTACTTCTTTGAAATTAGAATTTTTGGTTCATTGTGTATCTTATTTTAACTGATTGCCATGGTAGCCCTACACTGACCAAAAACGTTCTTCTGTTTCCTGGAATGAGTTCACCTCAGTGCATGGCTGGGGCTGTCAAGATATTTAGAAATGGTGGCAGAGCCCTAATTAATCTACATGAAAGGAAACCAGTTAGGTAGCATCTGGTAATGTTTGCTTTGTTTAGCTGAACAAACACTATGCACTAAACAAAAAATTGCAGCAAAGACATTACTATGGTAATGAATAATGCCTCTTTTGCATATCCCTGTCAGGCTGTTCAAGGTTTGCACCTAAAAGACAATGTCAATGAGAAAACTACAGGGTAACAAATATGAAATCAGAAAATAACATGCAAATTAACCAAAATAAAGACAGAAACTCGCTTTCTCAAATACAAATATGAGTAAAATAAGTGTGGAGTAAGGCCCTTACAAAGTAGATGTGATGTGACTGATGATGATGATTCTTTGATGTCCTAAAATGAATACAAACATCATGGAAAATGAAAAGTAACAGGATGTTCTTACACCAGATTCCTCTGTGATAGCTACCTAAAGGTTGTACAATATTTTTCTTATGAGTGACTGGATGGTTCTGCAGAAAACAAAAAACAAAGAGCAATGTTAATGTTACCTAAATAAATGTGAACTTGTAATGCAGGGCAAGATCCAAAAGGTTGGTGGCGCACTTTTTGATTGGTTGTGTTTTGGCTAAAAATGTTAAGACTCTTGAATCCGGTTTAGTGTTGTGGGTTAGAATACCATGCAATAAAGGCAGGAGTAGGTCATCCCTTTAGTGTATAAAAGGACAATACAGTCTCTTTGATCACTGTCAAGAAGAAGGGTGGATGTGTATTCAAAGGCTGGCACGAAGTAAGCCCAGGAGGTGAGTATCACTAAGGGATGGAGTAAGCACCAGAGAAGAGTACCATTAGTGGATGAGAAAGTCTTCAGTGGGTTGTAGCCAGAGAAGGACCTGCAAGTGAAGGGTGCTTTATAACACGACTAATGATACAAGCAACCCAAAGTTCCACCAAGAAAAGTTAATAGAGTCAGTAACACAATGTTTTTTCCCACAAGTGGTCCAATTGCTGGGGAATCCTAGGAAAGCCAGTGATCCATGGCGCTGCTTAATCATTTCTACACAACTAGTTTTTATTTCAATATAGAATACTGCTGATTAATTGAGTGGTAGATAAAAGATTTGGCAAAAAACGTCTAACCATTAATGTGTAAAGAGTTTTGGGAGGGTGGTCTGCTATGACCGATGTCCTGACCTGTAATCAGCTAAGACATTTGGGAACAAATGTCATAATGGCATCCATTCATAGGCATGAAGGGTTATCTGGGGATATTTTGTTTTAGGATGACTACCTCTGATAATAGTCAAAAGGAAGAGGAGCTCCTCTTTCACTGACCATAGACGCAAAGCTAAAGTCATACAAATCAAAGTTTCGTATGATTTTCAGAGTGTGTGTGGATGGTCCCAACATTTTTCATCCCATGGTGATTGGTCATTTAGTCGATCAGACAAGTGAGAAGATTTCTGTCGGCTAAAGATAATTTCTCCACGTGTATTGTCTACTTGACTTTGTCAATGAGTGACTGTCACTACTATTTGTCTGACATAACTTTCATATGATCGATGTCATGGGCAGAACATCGTCTGATTTGTTCTTTTACTACTTTATTTAATCTGAATGGTTAGTGGCAGGACGGACGATTGCAAGTCCGACCGTTTGTCGGATGAAAAGCTAAATCTGCATGTCTATGATCAGCTTTAATTACAGGTACCCCACCCATTTCCAGTTTAAGCAGATAAGACATTAAGCCAAAGTCTCTCAAATTGCTATCTCCTATCAAGGTTCCATACATGCCCACACAATATGGTTCAAATCAGTCAAACAGCTGGACCAAATCTAGTCAATTTAATGCAAAATTTAAACTGTACATCAAGAATTACCGCCCGACAGAGTCTTTTTTTTCCAAATGCTTATCAGAGCAGCCTCTCTTTTTATTCTTAATGTCTCGTAGGCTTTATTCTGCATGCCGTATTTTCTGCACTGAAAGGAAATCACAAAAACATGAAGAAAATATACAGCAAAAGTTTAATCCCTTAAACATTATGCGAGTTTGATTTCAAATCCCAGGCTCGGTTTACACATTCAAAGGAATTCTTTGTGTGTAGGGAATGAAAGTCCATGCAATGACAGTTTGCCGAAGTAAACAAACTTATCTTATCTTAGATAATTTTTTTGAAAAGCAAAATGTTAGTGCTTTGCCTGTTGCCTTCCCATTATAAGAGAACTTGGCACAAAGACAGCAGATACTATTGGTACTACTGTGCGTGTGCCGATGGAAAGAAAAACCAATGTATTGTTAGTGCAACTGAATCAATGCTGCGCTCATTTAGTGATATTTATCATTTGGAAATGGTGTGCTGGGCTCCAACATTGGAACACAATAGGTTTACTCATATGATTAACTTAAATGTTTGCATTCATAGAAGCCTTAGGGAAAAAAAACATTTCAAAATATTACAACATCAGAAGATTTTGGAATGGATTTAACACAGCAATTCACATTTTGCAAAGTAATATTCTTTATATTGCATTGCAAATTTGAATTGCTCATTGAGCACTCGTTTTCAGAATGGCTTGAAGGTGAAGGTAATGTTTTGGAGCAGACATAACTGTTTCAGTAATAAGTTATATAACATACACTGCGCACTGGCAATATACGTATAACATTTGCAATCTTTCTTTCACTGTTGGAAATGGACGCTTGAAAGCTATATTAAATTTGTGCAAAGGAAAATTTGTTCACACAAAGGCACACATTTGCGCATAATAAATATGGTTTCCATATTCCCTTAATATTTCCATTCCTCCGAAAGAATTTATCCTAAGACACTGGGATCCCTCTATTCTAAGACAAGTGTTCGTGCCTTATCCAACTAGTGTTTGGAAATATCACTGACGAACAAATTTACATTTAAAAATGTTTAAATTCTACCCTTCTCATCAATGCCTTAAAGTTCTAATATCTTGGTTGGCTATCATCTGTGCTACTAAAAAGATCAGGGTCAGAGGTCGGACTGGCGGGTGCTGTCCAGACACCCCTCCAGACCCCTTACTGCGATGCTGCACATGAGCAAAAGGAGCAGCAGTGCCGCAAATTGTTTTTTTTTTGTAGGGCCAGGGGATCGGGAGAGGTGTTCTGGGGTCCACCAGGTTTTTTCCTGGTGTCCCGTCGGAAAGGTATAGTAACCTGTTATCTTTCTATAAAAGTGTACTTTGTTATGAATGGTGGTGCATCTCTGAGTCTATATACATAGGTATGATTTTGGAGTTTGTGTGCCTTATACAGTGAGACAGGGTGGAAAGAAAACGTATGTGTTGTCTGCTCAAAGTTACATCTTCCCATGCTCTCTTCTCCAACTGGTAGTTGGGCCACCCCTGAGACAAAGATACAGAATGTACAATCTTTTGGCACCACTACAACTGCTACATTTAAAAAAAGTTACATAGTAGTTACATAGTAGTTACATAGTTAAATTGGGTTGAAAAAAGACAAAGTCCATCAAGTTCAACCCCTCCAAATGAAAACCCAGCATCCATACACACACCCCACTCTACTTTTAATTAAAATTCTATATACCCATACCTATACTAACTATAGAGCTTAGTATCACAATAGCCTTTGATATTATGTCTGTCCAAAAAATCATCCAAGTCCCTCTTATAGTCATTAACTGAATTAGCAATCACAACATCATTGATCAAAAGGGTTGCTCCTAATAATAAGTGCTGGTCAGCTTGATCAATAACAATTTAGCCCTTAAGGCTAATTCCCTATATTCCCTATTAGTGTTTTTCTTTATGATGGCGTTTACACAACAACATCAGTGCAGGTATGGGATCAGTTAACTGCATAGCTGTTATCCGGAAAGCTCCAAATTACGTAATGGCTCCCACAGACTCCATGCTATCCAAATAATCCAAACCTTTAACAATTATTTCCCTTTCTCTGTAATAATAAAACAGTATCTTGTACTTGATCCCAACTAAGATATAATTAATCCTTATTGGAAGCAAAACCAGCCTATTGGGTTTATTAAATATCTACATGACTTTCAAGTAGACTTAAGGTATGAAGATCCAAGTTATGGAAACATCCATTATCTGGAAAACCCCAGGCCCGAAACATTCTGGATAACAGGTCCCATATCTGTATTTTGTCTTTAACTATATATAAATAGAAATACCTACTGTGATTATTATCTCCCTCTATAGTGAAGCAGTCAAGTATGTACACCAAATTCCATCACTTTTTTTCTAATCAATTCCTAGCCATCATCTTGGAAAAAAACAAGAATTGCATTGCATCTTCCATTTTTACCTATTAAACAGTGTTCATTCCATCATCTCATATGCTCTGGAGCTCACCAGATTAACAGCTCTCCCATATGGCCTCATAATATCTGTTTTCATGTTAACGGCTGTATTTATTTTCTCCTATTACTTTTTGTCTTACGCCCTTTTATCTATTTTTCCCCACAGACGATTATGTTGCTAAATTAGTTGTGCTACAGTAATAATGACTATAATAATAGTCATTTGTTGTATTTTTCTTTTTTTTCCCAAGGACATTTTCAATTTACTGCAGATCTGCTGTTCCCAATATGGCAGTTAGCAATTTGGTGCTGATGGAACTGGCATAAATGTACATAAATGTGCAATATGACCATTCATAATGGAGCCATGTACCACAATTATATTATGATGAAACCCGCTAAAGCCATGTGTACAGTTCACATTTAATTGATGTGATCTTGGCAGATGTTCAATATATACTTTAACCATAGCAAATATAATTTTATATATATATATATATATATATATATATATACATATATATATATATATATATATATATACATATATATATATATATATATATATATATATATATATATATATATATATATATATATATATATATATATATATATATATATATATATAGACAAATACAAGATTCCTCTGCACTCAACCCATTATCAATATATTTAAGACAGAGACATTTTGTGCATACTGCTACTGAAAAATGCCTTACCCTTTAAACAAAACAGGGATTGTTTGTCCATATATTGCAATATATTTAAGCTGGCCAACTACGTCAAAGTCATCCCATATCTGGCCAGTCCTATGCTCAATTTTCATTTGATTCATTAAGAATTCTATGGTTTCATTATACATTTTATAAAAGGGACGAATACGTTTTACCTGCAACTTACTAGCTGCTTTCAAAGTAAAACTCCCAAACTTGGCTGCCCTTTTATTAGACAACAATCCCTGTTTTGTTTAAAGGGTAAGGCATTTTTCAGTAGCAGTATGCACAAAATGTCTCTGTCTTAAATATATTGATAATGGGTTGAGTGCAGAGGAATCTTGTATTTGACTATATGTATTTTGTGGTCACACCCTCATTGCACCCCCGCCTAATGATTTTAAAAACTAGTGGTGAGCACAACTTTCCCTTGTTTGTTATAGTTCTACAAGAGCAGTGACCAGCTCCATGTTGTAGCTCCCACCCCCTCCAACTATAGTCAGGTGATCCCACTGGTGTCTAATAAAAGGGCAGCCAAGTTTGGGAGTTTTA
This sequence comes from Xenopus laevis, assembly GCF_017654675.1. Taxonomy (NCBI): domain Eukaryota; kingdom Metazoa; phylum Chordata; class Amphibia; order Anura; family Pipidae; genus Xenopus; species Xenopus laevis. The sequence goes on from NC_054382.1 coordinate 15,769,244, forward strand.
CTTTGAAAGCAGCTAGTAAGTTGCAGGTAAAACGTATTCGTCCCTTTTATAAAATGTATAATGAAACCATAGAATTCTTAATGAATCAAATGAAAATTGAGCATAGGACTGGCCAGATATGGGATGACTTTGACGTAGTTGGCCAGCTTAAATATATTGCAATATATGGACAAACAATCCCTGTTTTGTTTAAAGGGTAAGGCATTTTTCAGTAGCAGTATGCACAAAATGTCTCTGTCTTAAATATATTGATAATGGGTTGAGTGCAGAGGAATCTTGTATTTGTCTATATGTATTTTGTGGTCACACCCTCATTGCACCCCCGCCTAATGATTTTAAAAACTAGTGGTGAGCACAACTTTCCCATATATATATATATATATATATATATATATATATATATATATATATATATATATATATATATATATATATATATATATATATATATATATATATATATATATACTGTATATACAACTATTTGGACTATATCTCTACAATCATTGATTAAGATGTTGAAACCCCAGTGTTTGATGAGACTACCCAACCCTACTTACTAAAAAATTGCATTTTTGAATTGCGAACAGAAAAAATCCATCCAAAACTGCAATTTCACACAAATTTGGAACCTTTGAATTCAAGGTACTTTCTCAGTAATGATATTGTTATAGATTTCAAAGCAGCCTCTTTGAAGCAGTTTAATCCTGGGATAAGACTGTCTCAGAAGCCAGATCTGAAGAATAATACCAATAATTACACTTTTTTACTGTAATAGAACCTTGAAGGCTGAACAGGTTTTAACATTGCCCTAGATTACTGAAAATATTGTTGACACAAGAGAAATAGCTTATTCTGCTTGAGCCGCTATACAGAACAAGCACATATGTACATGGCAGATAGACAGACAATTTAAAACCTGCCCATCATGCTGGCACTTACAAAGATGTTATGTATATCTGCATCTCAAGCTAAGATGGAGTAACATTACCCTATAAGCAACCTCAAAATAATATTTTTACAGAATGTATACAACATATATATTGGACAATATCTAATAGTGACATCTATTTAATCTGAAGATTTAAATATTGCATAAATCATGGTGTGGTTGAAATAATGGTGCAGGTATGGGACCTGTTATCCAGCATGCTCGGGACCTGGGGCTTTCCAGATAACAGATCTTTCTGTAACTTGGATCTTCATACATTAAGGGGCCCATTCATTAAGTTCGAGTGAAGGAATAGAAGAAAAAAAACTTTTTTTTGGCTACTTCGACCATTGAATGGGCTACTTCGACTTCTAATCGAATGATTCGAACTACAAATTGTTCGACTATTCGACTATTCGATAGTCGAAGTACTGTCTCTTTAAGAAAAAACTTCGACCTCCTAGTTCGCCACCTAAAAGCTACCGAAGTCAATGTTAGCCTATGGGGAAGGTCCCCATAGGCTTGGCTAACTTTTTTTGGTCGGAGGATAATCCTTCGATCGTTGGATTAAAATCCTTCGAATCGTTCAATTCGAAGGATTTAATCATTCGATCGAACGATTATTCCTTCGATCGTTCGATCAAAGTATTTGCGCAAAATCCTTCGACTTCGATATTCGAAGTCGAAGGATTTTCATTCCCCAGTCAAATATCGAGGGTTAATTAACCCTCGATATTCGACCCTTGATGAATTTGCCTCTTAGTCTACTAGAAAATCATGTAAACATTAAATAAACCCAATAGGCTGATTTTTTCCCCAATAAGGATTAATTATATCTTAGTTGGGATCAAGTACAAGCTACTGTTTTATTATTACAGAGAAAAGGGAAATCATTTTTAAAAACTTGGATTATTTGATAATAATGGAGTCTACGGGAGACCTTTCCGTAATTTGGAGCTTTCTGGGTAACGGGTTTCATGAAAACAGATCTCATACCTGTATTTGCAATTCATATCTGAACGTTGAATGGTTCATGGGCTAGGAGACCCTGGCCCTGTCTGATGACATCAATGTGTCATGCTATTTGCAGTGAACTTTTAAATACATCATAACAATGAGGCTACACATATTTTATATGCTATAGAACCTTTTCCCTATCCACAGAATAACAGAAAAGTGTTTGTGACCGAAAAAAAACCTGACAATTAAAGGCCTAAATTCTGATCAACAAATTGGTAAAACGTCTTCAATTAGAGAGGTCTTGCAAGATTATTTAAGCTTTATATTTATGGTTCCCCATGGAATAACTAAATAAGATATCATGCTCCAAGAGGTCTTTAAGTTTTGTTTTGAGAGTTAAGGATCAACATGAGCGCAGGTTCACTTGGAACAGTTGTGTTGTGTCAAACCTCAATTGATGAAAAAAATCAATGCAATATTGCATGCACTTCATTGCAAATTGGGTGCAGTTGCACTGAATTTATTCAGATATTGTCTGAGTCATTTCTGGTGTTCACCATGGGAGTGGTGTGAACATTTTTACAAAATCACATTGTTTCTAAATTATCACAGGCCACTCTGCAGAGATATGTGAACCATGTGAGAGGATGCCTCAAAGCTCAACCAGATTCCATTATTATCATTTTTCCATCCCAGATCTCCTAAAAATAACCAGCGGACTGACATCTGAAAAACACTCTAATTGTGACTGAGTGAAATAACTAATTACCTTTTTTAAGATTCCCCATTTCCAGTTTAATCACAGGAGTTACCATCTACATGTTTTTAGAATCAGTGGTGTAATTATAGAGGAAGTAGGTTCTGCTTCCTCTACAGTTACTTGGAACCCCCCTTCCCAGCCACGTTCTTACCTTCAGCCAGAGGAGGGGGATGCAGGCTGCTCCAGTGCTGGGCAGTTATGGCTAAGGGAGTGGGCGGGCGTGGGGCAGGGAGTTGTGTTTACCGCTAAATTTTAAACCATTAGGTGGAGGTGCAATGAGGCTGTGACCATGAAATCCATACAAAAACAAGAGGTCCTCTGCACCCAACCTATTATCAATATATTAAGGACATTGAAACATTTTGTGCATTAGGCTACTAAAATATGTCTTCTTCTTTAAGAATTCAACTGCTTCATTATATATTTTACACAGGGACTAAGTTTTACCTGCAACTTACTTGCTGCTTTCAAAGTAAAACTCCCAAACATGGTTGTCCGTTTATTGGCCACCACTGGCATCAGTTGATTACCTATTGATAATGGGTTTAGTGCAGAGGACCTTTGTCTGTATGTACAGTATTTGTCTTTATGTTTTTAAAATTAGGCTTATTGTGAGCAAAATTGACAATGGGGTAGAGGTGGGTGTGAACTACTTTGACTTTTCTAAAGCTTTAGGTTACTGGTTCAATAAAGGAATATTGGTCGGGAGCATAATATTTGTACTTGGGTAGAGAACTGGCTAAGTTCATAAATAAAACACAATTATGCCTTTTTATATGTCCCTGGTAAGGTTTTATCTTGAGTATGGAGTGCAGTTTTGGGCTCCAGTCCTTAAGAAGGATATTAATAAGCTGGAGAAAGTGCAGAGACGTACAACTAGGGGCACGTTTACTTAGCTCGAGTGAAGGAATAGAAGAAAAAAAACTTCGAATTTCGAACGTTTTTTTGGCTACTTCGACCATCGAATTTGCTACTTTGACCTTTGACTACGACTTCGAATCAAACGATGCGATAAAAATTGTTCGACTATTCGACCATTCGATAGTCGAAGTACTGTCTCTTTAAAAAAAACTTCGATCTCCTACTTCGCCAAGTAAAACCTACCGAACATCAATGTTAGCCTATGGGGAAGGTCCCCATAAGCTTTCTAACTATTTTCTGATCGAAGGAAAATCGTTTGATTGATGGATTTAAATCCTTCGAATCGTTCGATTAGAAGGATTTAATCGTTCGATTAGAAGGATTTAATCGTTCGATTAGAAGGATTTAATCGTTCGATTAGAAGGATTTTTCCTTCAAAGTATTTGCGGTAAATCCTTCGACTTCGATCGAATACCGAGGGTTAATTAACCCTCGATATTCGACCATTAGTAAATGTGCCCCCTAAACTGCTAAAATGAATGGAAGAATTAAAGTAGGCGGACTGTCAGGGTTGAAGTTGTTTTCTCTAGAGATGATATAAGAGGACATATTATCTACCTTATAGACAGACTGTGATGATTTTTTTTTTACATAGAGTAGATTAAAGGGATCCTGTAATCGGAAAACATGTTTTTTTCAAAACGCATCAGTTAATAGTGCTACTCCAGTAGAATTCTGCACTGAAATCCATTTCTCAAAAGAGAAAACAGATTTTTTTATATTCAATTTTGAAATCTAACATGGGGCTAGACATTTTGTCAATTTCCCAGCTGCCCCTGGTCATGTGACTTGTGCCTTCACTTTAGGAGAGAAATGCTTTCTGGCAGGCTGCTGTTTTTCCTTCTCAATGTAACTGAATGTGTCTCAGTGGGACATGGGTTTTTACTATTGAGTGCTGTTCTTAGATCTACCAGGCAGCTGTTATCTTGTGTTAGGGAGCTGCTACCTGGTTACCTTCCCATTGTTCTTTTGTTTGGCTGCTGGGGGGAGGGAGGGGGGTGATATCACTCTAACTTGCAGTACAGCAGTAAAGAGTGATTAAAGTTTATCAGAGCACAAGTCACATGACTTGGGGCAGCTGGGAAATTGACAATATGTCTAGTCCCATGTCAGATTTCAAAATTGAATATAAAAAAATCTGTTTGCTCTTTTGAGAAATGGATTGCAGTGCAGAATTCTGCAGAATTCTGCAGCACTATTAACTGATCCAGTTGGAAAATGTTTTTTTTTCCCATGACAGTATCCCTTTAAAGAATAAGAGGAACTGAACTTTCATTTGAAATAGTACATATATATATATATATATATATTATATATATATTATTATATGTGAGTGTATCAATATAGTCCTGTATTTGTGTGTATATATAAATGCACCAGGGATTGACCAGGATTGAACCTGATGGTCTTTTGTCTTTTCTTCAAACCCAATAAACTATATAGTAACTACAGTAAGTGCCTGCAACCTTCCATTTTTTGCTCCAAAGAAACATAAGATCAAAAACGTTTGGAAACTGTTAACAAATGTTTCTCTAGATCAGAAATACTTATTACAGATAAGACTAAATCTGAGCCATTTTCTCTTTTACTATTTCATTTCTCCCAACCACACAGGTAATGACAGCTATCTCCAGGTGTTACTGAAACAAAAGTATTTTCTTTACAGATAATCTTTTTATCAGTTTTAGAGGACACTGGAAGTGAATTAATAGTTGGGCTTCCCTTGGATATTGATTTTTTTGTGAAAGTCGAACATTCTAGTCTGGTGAGATGTACTGAGAGTACACAAAGCAGTTATTTACTACCATCTATTTTTACCCAAGGGAAGAGGAAAAAAAAATCAAAACAGAGCCCAGCAGCACCTATCAGCTCAACACCAACACTTCATTGTTTCACTAAGTGTCATGAACACACAGCACAATGTCCTTCAAGGTTACTATTTTATTCCTTCTGGTGTACAGGTTATTTGTACAGGAAAATTATTAATCCCTTTTTTTCATTTTGCTAAACTGGTTTCATAATTTCTTGTGTGTTTGCATTTTGTGTCTGTTGTAATATTGTAATGATTTGGGTAGTTTTCTCGATAAAGATTTGAAGAAATTAGAGTGCAGGCCCATCCTGACTAACTGAATATATATATATATATATATATATATATATATATATATATATATATATATATATATATATATATATATATATATATCTTAGAATATAATGGGTGTTGTGCTGCACAATAGACATAACTAAATAACTCTTAAGCTGGCCATAGACGCAAAGATCTGATCGTACGAATCGAGGATTCGTACGATTTTCGAACCGTGTGTGGAGAGTCCCGACATTTTTCGTCCGGCGGAGATCGGTCGTTTGGTCGATCTGACAGGTTAGAAAATTTCTGTCGGCTGCCGATAATATCTCTGCATGTATTGCCGATCGTACGATTTTCAGTGGGAGACTGTCACTAGCTTTGTCGGACATAAATATCGTACGATTGCTGTCAGGGGCAGAACATCGGCTGATCTGTTCTTTAACTAATCTGACTGGTAAGAGTTTGATCTGAATGGTTAGTGGCGGGTCGGGAGATGGGAAAGTCCGATCGTACGATCGGATCTTTGCATCCAGGGCCGCCATCAGGGGGGGACAGGGGGGACAAGCGTACTGGGCCCGGGCATGAAGGGGGGCCCGGCAGCGCTGCATTTTTTGAAGATCCGGGCCCCCCTTACGAGTGCCCGAGCCGTATGTCTTGCCTCTTGCGTTGCCGAATGCGGAAGTGCCGAAATGCCGAAGCCGATGCGCCAAAAGACCCGAAGTCACGGAAAAAGCCGAAGTCCCGAAGCGCCGAAAAGACCCGAAGTCACGAAGCGCAGAAAAGACCCGAAGTCACGAAAACAGCCGAAGTCCTGAAGCAGGTCAAAGACCCAAAGTCACGAAAACAGCCGAAATTGAAGTCCTGAAGCGGTGAAAAGACCCAAAGTCATGAAAGGAGGCAAAGTTGAAGTACTGAAGCCATGAGTTCAATTCTACTGAACACCAGTTTGTGTGTGTTTTTTTTTTTTTTAATCCCCTGGCCACCAATGTATTATTTTAATATTCTACAGGCCCCTGCCACCAATCTTTTTTTTCAAACATTTTTTTTTGGCGGCGCCAATTTTTTTTAACTTGTAAGGGGGCCCCTGTCACCAGTTTTTCTTTGTTCAAAAAAATTTTTTTTTTTACATTTTTTTTGGGGTCCCAATTTGTTTTTAACTTATAAGGGGGCCCCTGCCGCCAATGGTTTTTTTTTTTCAAAAAAAACAATTATTATTTTTTCAAATTTTTTTTGGGGCCCCAATTTGTTTTTAACTTATAAGGGGGCCCCTGCCACCAATGTTTTTTTTTTTTCAAAAAAAATTTTTTTTTTTTTCAAATTTTTTTTGGGGCCCCAATTTGTTTTTAACTTATAAGGGGGCCCCTGCCACCAATGTTTGTTTTTTTAAACATTTTTTTTGTTGGGGCCCCAAGTTTTTTTTAACTTATAAGGGGGCCCCTGCCACCAATGTTTTTTAAAAAAAAAAATGTAAGTTTTTTTTTTTGGGGCCCCAATTTTTTATAAGGGGGCCCTGACCATCAATAGCTTTTTACAACTTGTGTGGGGGGGGGTTACTTTTTTAGCGCTGATGTCTGTGTGGTCTTTTAACTGTGATGTGGAGTGGGCGGGATATGGGGTGGAGCTTGGTAGTCAGTGTGGGCGGGGCCCAGGGGGCCCCAAAAATTTTGTTGTACGGGGCCCCGTGATTTCTAATGGCGGCCCTGTTTGCATCTATGGCCAGCTTTAGTGACACCTTTGCCTGTTGTCTGTGCTTAGTGATGTTGCTTGTTTCCCATCACTCAACCAGTGGATTTTAAGGAATATTCTGTATACACTACTTTAAAATCTAAGGCTATAATAAGTCACCTTCAAGTTTTATGGCCTGTATAAAAGCACTTTGTTGATGCCATGTGCCTTTATATGCTCATGAAACTCCTCTGAGACTCCTAATATCTTAATATTTTACAACAGGAGGCACAATCTCAATACATGAAAATATTTCTGAATTACTGTTAGTGTTTCGGAATTCATTTACTTCATGCCATTGAATGTGGTATGTTTCATTACACATCATAGCAGTCTCCTGCCTCATATTGAAATTCTTGGTATTGGTGGGGGTTTTGGGATTTGAAAGGAAACATATGCACTTTCTTGCTTTTATAGTACTTGATATGTAATGCTGGATACAAAATGTATTGTATCAAATAGGAGAAAATATGGTCAACTTCTGATCATTTTTTCATCTTGTAGGGATACTGATTACATCAAGGGGTTTATTTACTAAACTCTGTTTGGGCTTTTTGGGGCAAAACTCAAATTTTTCATATTTTTTTTAAAAAAACTAGAAATTTTCAAAATATATTAAAGTCCAATGGAGCAAAAAGTCAGAATCTGAAAATCTGCCATCTCAGACCTGCCGAGGTTGTGTATAAGTCAATGGCAGAGGCCCCTATCCTATTTTGACGTTTCTGTGGTCTGCGCTGGAATTACGCCAAAAATCAGACCTTTTCGGGCAAAAATCCAAAAAATTCAGGGTTTTCAGGAAAAAGCCTGAAAAAATCTGAAAAATTTGGATTTTGCATATTGCTGTTCTTACTTTATGAACTGGACCAAAACTGGAATTACAAGTGGAGTCAGTGTTGCAAACACTTGTGACACTCATAGGAAACAATCATTTCCACCCAAAATGTTGGATCACTTTGTCATACCCATGACTGTTGGATTACTTTGTAACACCCATGGATGTTTAAAGAAGGCTATACCATGCATATGGGTAAGTAAAAACATATATCTTTGAGGCCACATTCTCTCTACCAACATTCATTGAGTAGCTAATACAAAGAACTTTCTTTTGTTGAATATTGCTATGAAACTAACCAAGTGTCTAGGGCATAAGTCACCAACCTTTTTTTTAGGTAAAAAGAGTTCCTGGAGGTGCCAAGCATGAAAAATGTTCCTGGAGGTGCCAAGTAAGGGCTGTGATTGGTCATTTAATCGCCCCAATGTGAACTGGAGCCTTCAGTAGGCTGTTTGAAAGTACAGGGTCTGTTTGACAGTACACATGGTTTTTATGCAATTAAAACTTGCCTCCAAGCCTGGAATTGAAAAATAAAAACCTGCTTTGAGGCCAATGTGAGCAACATCCAAAGGGGTTGGTGAGCAACATGTTGTTCTCAAGCCACTGGTTGGGGATTACTGGTCTAGAGAATTCTGCACCACCAGTTACCTGATAAAGCAAATGTGCATCAGTAGCAAGAAGAAAAATTGTGTGGCCTTAAAGAGCCATTATATTGTAACTTAACATTTATGTGCTTTCTTGGGAATATCTATACTTGTATAGTGTTTAACCCTATGGAATATCTATGAATAGGCTGTACAAAAGCTTAGTAGGTTGCTAATATGCGAGTATTGCAGTTCGACCCTGATTAGCTGGTAACCAACCCCCATCAGAGAACACGTGCCAGGGCTGCCAGACCATAGCCCTAATTGGCTTCTTCTGAATCTAGCTATGATAATGGAGGATCTAACTATGTGGTCGCCTATATTGAGAGAATGAAGACTTAGACAAGGCTCAAATTGCAAGGTGAGTCACTATTACCTTCAAAGAAGCTTGGATTTTTTTTTTTAATCTTTACATGCCATTTTTTAAATAGATACATAGGTAAAATAAGTGAAGATAACTGAGCTGCTAAAATTTGTAAGAGTTTTTATATTTCATTTTCTATGTTTAATGCCTTTATAAGTGAAATCTGCGTAAATGCAGAAGATCTCAACATTTGAATGCAAATTACTTTTTTTTCCCTGAAGCCAGCTGGCTTTATCTTCATTGAAACAGGACTCTGTAGCATATTATTTCTTTTTATGTATTTACATTGCCTGTCTCTTTATGCTTATCATATACACAAACACATTTCACACCCTTAGCTCATTAGTGCATCTAATGTACAGATTTGGAAGAATTAGTAATGACTTAATGCAAAGCTTCTCTACACTTATTACACAGTTGCCCATATATAATAGAGATGATAGCAACAACGGGAATACAAGAACATTTGAATATTTTGTGCCCACTGGTTCAGATGATATGAGATGCCTATGATTTTAAATGTTTTTCTTGAACCGATAAATTTATTTATTTTTAGTTGTAATATTGGTGTGTAGGCAGCAATTTCAGTTTTTGTGCCTGGACACAACGGAATACTTTCAGATAAGCTATAGTTTCTCCTACTCAATGTTACTGAAGGAGTTGTGAATTGGTTTAGCCTGACTAGTACTGTTACTACTAAGGGCTGTTCTCATATCTGCCACTTGGTAAGCATGGGAGTATTCTTAGCAACGCAGGTGTCAGGTTTCTAGTTACCTTCCTATTGTTCTGCCGATTGGCTGTTGTGGTGGAAAGGGAAGAGGTGATGTCACTTTAACTTGAAGCGCAGCAGTAAAAAGTGACTGAATTTATCAGAGCACAAGTCACATGCCTGAGGGGATAGAAGAAACTAAGAACATGTCTAGCCCCATGCCAGATTTTAAAATTAAATACAAAAAAATGTGTTTGCTCTTTTGAAAAAATGTTTGTAATGCAGGATTCTGCCGAAGCAGTACTATTAACTGATGCATTTTGTAAAAACGTGTTATCCCATGACAGAATCCTTTTTAAGGAGAACCTAGTTTGGTTGTGGAGTTACAACCAATGGTTTTCCTTTCAACAATATAAAATGAATATACACCAATTTGCCCAAATATAACAATAGCCAAAACTAGATGTCACATCTAAATCAAATCTGGGTATCCCTTGTAGGCTACCGTTAGTTAATTTTACCTATTAAGAAACCTCACTAGACATTGGAATTCGACAAAAGCTAAACGGACATACTATTCACTCAAGCGGCAGGTAGATATTAAGCATTTAAATTCTCAACATATTTTTGTTCCCAGGGGTGAAGGATTTACAAAAAGTATTTAACTTTCCAACTTTAAAAGAGCCTACCACACAGTTAATGACTACATTCCATTTAGAATTCTACCCTGGTTCCCACTTTGCACCATTGAGGCTTTGCTAAAGGTCATTGCACTTCACTTTCTTAGCACAGCTGTTTCGAAAGTCTCCTTCCCGGAAATACAAAGCATTTTATAGTGGAAAGTCAGAATTACAGTGATTTGTTCATGTTCAGGTTTGGTCCTATGTTGTTACCCTGATCTTGTATTTACTGTATTCCCTTATACTGTATGCAAAACACATTCTTTCTTTTTTCATCTCATAAGCTCTGCAAGGTGTCTAGCAGCTCTCCAGCAGAGATTCCTAATATTGGTTTTCATTGTTTCTATTGTATCTCTTCTCTCCTATTACTTATTGTATTGTGCAATTATGTTTGCTTTTCCCCATGGAGTATTATATTGCAAAATTAATGTTGCAATATACAACGTAAATAATGATCCTAATATTAGTGGTTTATTGGAAACAAAATCGTAGGTTTTTTTTTTTTTTTCATTTTCTGCAGGCCTGATGCTACAAGAAGGGCTTCTTATGGAAACTGGCATACCTCTGGATTGTTCAAGGTCATGCGGAACCTTGGTGGTCTCCTTTCTCTTGTGTCTCTTAACATATACAGTAATTGAGTGTTACTGTATGTATTGATTATATAGTTATACAGTTCTCAGCTTTTCACACTACAGTACATGCTCAACAGGACTATAAGGATGATCCATGAAGAAGAAGATAGTACCCCAATGTAGCTGGCCTGGGGAAAGCAATTATAAGTGCTGCGGGGTGCCTAACATTTTGGCAACCTTCAAGTGAAATGCCTTTAATTCTCCTTTATATATTTATACTTTCTACTGCTTTAGAATATAATAAATGAGCTGTTAGCTGAAGGTCTCATAGATAGTAACTATAAAAAGCCTACATTTTGTAAACAGTATATTCTATCCAGTGTTGTGATCATATAGCTATTGTTTTTTTTTTTGGATTGTGTTTTTTTTTTACAAATGAAACATACAAACATTTATTTATATTCTTCTTGAAAAATCAAACATGTCACAAGCGTATGAAAGTGTCATCAATAATACAGGTTTGAAAGCCAACATCATTCAGAATGAAGAAATAATGTGTTTCCTAGAACTTTGGTTGTCCATGGGATTTGCCTTACAAAACATGACTAAAGGCTAAATGCATCATTTTAATTTTTTATGTTGCATAATCCATTCTCACTGTATGATCCAATTTCATAAATATGATTTGAGATCACAGGGGAATGGAATTCCCCTTGGTTTGGTCTCATTATATAGGGAGAGGTTGTGTTTCAGAAGCATCTCAAGCCCAGGGGGGAAATTGAGTCCTATTAGCTATATTTCAGCAAGCAATGCATAGGGGAGGTAGAGTTCAGTCAAGTATGGAGAATGGACGAACAAATCATATTGCAAAAGCTCATCTGTTGTGTCAAGGCTGTTTCTAGAATTCAGCTTGATGTTGGAGGAAAAGAAAGTAAATTAGTTAATGACACATTCACTATGACCTGATATCATTTTTTTTGCTTTAGTTGACTGAATGAACTCAATATCATTAACTATGTTCCATCTGTTCTGTAAAGGCCAATGTCAATGCAGGTCACTTGCAATGTCCTCTGATGCTAATGGCAGGGGTTCCCAATATTGTGGCACCTATTCATTGCCGTTACACTCAGCGAGATTTTTGGTGCACCTTTGTATCAGGCTCTAATCCTCGAGGCTACAAAATAATGAAGGAGTACTAATAATGAGCTCATGCCACAGATCTTCCTCTTGTTATATCTGGGCAAAGTGCTTTAAAGTAAAGATTTTCAGTCTTTAATTTTTCTTAAAAAATGAAAATAACATAAATCAAAGGAAATGGAGGGAGCATGCTGAAATGCATTATTAATAAGCTGAAAGGCAGAGAGCAATACTTTATGTTATATATGACAGATAATGTTCATTGTTAAAGGGAGAGGAACCAAAAAATTATTCTTAGCAGACTTTTAGAGATATATTTCCCAGTCCAAGATCCTCAAATAAGATCATCTTGTTTTGCATTAAAATATTTCACCCTATATGACTGAGAGTCATGGATTTGTGGCATAACTACCAGGGGCATACGAAGTGCAATTGCACCAGGGTCCACACCCCCTTGGGGCTTGCCGAACATGATAGATCACATGTTCACGGATGTAACTTTAAGGTGTGCTTGTCCAGAGGGGAGGGTATGTGGGGGTGGGGGCTGGTTGGGATGACATGATAAGTAACAGTAACAAAGCAGATAAGACACTTGCCTCATAAGCTTTGGTGGGGCACAGTTGAAGAGGTAGTGATCAATGGAGAATGGAGGGAGTGGCGAAGGCGGCATGTGGACCAGTTGGGGTGATGCTGGTGGGTGGTGGAGTGAGCAATGTGGGGGGGGCAGTCTGGGAGCTTGTCCAAGTAGCACTAAGTGGGCACTAAAACTACTTGTCCAGGCTCTGCCTCAGTTACTATGTGCAAATTTACTTAAATTAAAAATTCCGTAAATTAAGTGGTTGCACCAATAAGTTTTTGTGCCTAGCATCAACATACCTTCTTTGCCATCATTTAGGCTCATGGGGTCCCTGCACATTAAACCTGGCATTGTCCAAGTCCAGGGCACTAGTCAAACCTTGCTCTAATGGAGCCAGTTATGTATTTATGGGTTGCTGTAGCTTCGAAAATGCAGCGATTTTGACTAAATGTCAAATCCAAAGTACTTATGCACTAGTTGCCAAATGTCTCCCAGCCTTGTGGTGTCAGCATTGATTTAAGGATGAAGATAGAACAACTTCATTTTAAAGGTATCAGTAGAAATTACGCTCGGCATTGGTTGGCTCATGAGGTGATGAGGTGTCGCTCAGCTGTGATGTCCAAAGAGAAAAATAAATTGTTTATGACCAGTCATGCAGCTTGGTGATTATTGAGTGAATTACCAACACCTCTGGGGCTTCAGCATAAACTTTCTGCAATGACCCTCCATAATGAGGAGTGAAATGATTACTAGCAATCAAGAGTCATCACAAATCAGATAGATTCCCCAGTTCCAACAACAGAGACTTGAGTTGCAATATAGTAAATTGTGATTGCGTCATAACAGATTAATAATGAGAAATCCATGGATCTGGCAATTTACTGGGTATAAATTAGTCAAGCACAACTAGGGCCAATTTGCTCATCTGTACTCCACAGCTCCATCTATTGATTACTACGGATGGTTTGATCGATTCTAGCATGATAATAAGTGATGTGCCTTCAGTGTAGACGTGAAAAAGGCTTGAAAAATCTTTTTATTGTTTTACTCTATAACATTTCACGATAACACAATATATCAATGTCATTTGTAAATATATCATGAAAAAAGATAATAAAGATTTTCTGGTGTGTCAGACAACAAATGGAAAGAGGACAATGTAGCTGCAAGTACTTGGCTTTTAAAGGAACAGTTCACCTTTACTTATTAGTTCTCTGTTATTTAAATCGATAATAAATCAGTCTCTGCCCCAGTAAAGCTTGGAATTAGTGATGGGTGAATTTGCGCCGTTTCGCTTCGCCGAAAAATTCGCAAAATTCGCGAAACGGCGAAAAATTCGCGAAACGGCGCCGGCGTCCCGTTTTTGACGCCGGCGCCCATTTTTCCGACGCCGGCGCCCGTTTTTGACGCCGGCGTCCGTTTTTCGGAAAAAATTTTTTGCCGCCGGCGAATTTTTTCCGCGAATTTCCGCGGGAGTTTCGCGAATTTATTCGCTGGCGGCGAATCGCGCAAATTCGCCGCGAATTCGCGCCTGGCGAATAAATTCGCCCATCACTACTTGGAATCTAAGGTCTCTATCACATTCACATACAGTATGGGCAAAATCATCAGGAGCCAATCAACCTGCCCAAAAAGACACAGGAAAAAGACACAGGAAAAGACACAGGAAAAACATACAGACGTATTGCAGGTAGTGCCCAAGCTAGAATCAAACTAAAACCCCAGCACTGCAAGGCCGAAATGCTACCCACTCAACCATTGTGCTTTGCATTCCTCTTTGTGCAGGCCAGGACAATTAAGCTTAATCTTGATTGGCATTCTTCCATGCATTCTCTTGCCTTTGGAGCATGTTTGCAGTTGTGACTGTGACTTTACATAAAACAGCCCCTTAGTATTCACTTCAGTCCATCTTTTATTGATTTTCCACACTGCAAAATAAACTATGGCCTGGCTACAAAACAACCAGGTAACAATCTAAAGTCCAAACTTGAGATGCAAATCAACAAGAGAGCTGAGAGAAAGCAAACGAAGAGGCAGAACTTGCTGCTAAGTGCTCTTTATTGCACATTGTGTGCAATAAAGAGCACTTAGCAGCAAGTTCTGCCTCTTCGTTTGCTTTCTCTCAGCTCTCTTGTTGATTTGCATATATCCTACACCTGGAGCGGGGGTGCCCTGCTGAGATTGAGAGCATAGCTGCCAGTTCCCCAGTCATCCTGTTATATTGTCCAAACTTGAGATGGCAGAACAAAAAGATACACATTTAAAAATAAAGACCACCTTCTAATTGTCTTGATCACATGGGCAGCTAGGGTGAGTATATTTTTTGCCTGATACAGATTTGCTGTGAAATTATTGTTTTTGCAAGTAGAAAAATGTCTGCAAATTTGAGCTCGGTTTTATGATTTTCTCCATGCTTCAAAAAAAAAAAAAAACCTACCCATTGACTCCAATGCATTTAGTGTGAGAAAAAAGTCCATTGGCTCCAAAATACTCAGCGGAAAAAACGCTTATTGACTACAATGCATTTCCCGAATTTGTCAAGGCTTTGTCAATTTTCCAGCAAAAGAAAACAAGGCCATATTGCTCATCAACAATCTCATCCCTAATAAATATCTGGATATGGTTGTCTCCTGACAGGACTGCATGGACATCCTGCAAGTCAATAACTGGCCCACCACTTGGATGACCAAATCAAGGAGAGATCCACTAATCTGGCAATTTGACCAAACATGGGGACCTAGACAAGCAAGGTCATTTTACTGAACATACATTACTACTAGATCTTTTTCCTCACTTTCGCTCTACCTTATTTTGGCTTCTGAAGGTAATCCACAAGAACTAGTGGACTAAGTTTGGCAATTTTTATTTCACTAACCCAAAACAGTGATGACAACTTAAAAACACCATCACCAACAAGAACAAGTGAAGTGAAGCCAACCAGGATCAAAAGAGTCCTCAAATTCCCCTTACTGATAAAACAATACTATATGTTCTTAGGAATGGGGCATATTTTAAAAATGAAAAAAGTGAGTCCTATATAAACTTTAAATTATTCTGCATGCAGCTTAGTCTGCTTTTGAATTTCAAGCATTTACATTGCTAGAATTTGGAGGTCACCCTTTCTTTCTGCCCATTGAATAAGCAAGATGACTTTCACAGTAAATAAATTTTACTTTAGTTGCAGGAACTTTTTTTGTGCAGAGACATTCAACTAAATATTTACAGAAAATGCTAGCGCTAACAAATTCATTACAAAATGCTTAGTTCGAAAGAGTCATTTATCTTCTGTTCCCAGTGTAAAGCTGTTTTGTGTTTCAAACTGAAAACCAAGAATATTTAAAGGCTATAAAGGTTAAAAGGAACAGGCAGGGGGACTATCCCATGCCCCATAAGTACCTTAAGTTCTTGGCCCTGGTATATCCCTATGATCTACTGTCTGTTTTACCTTTCTTCTAACCTATTATGATGGATAGTATAACATATTTTTTGGCAACAGCCTCCAATGCCTCCAAAGGCCAGTGAAGGTAATTGGAGTTGGTTGTCTTAGGGCACCATAAAAGGACACCAAATATAAATATGCCTTATATGTATTCATAAATAATTTCTAAAGTGTTACATCTTTCATCCAAAACACTTTATATCCCCCATGGACATCCATATATCTTCTGTGTAACTCTTGGACTTTTCTTTTTTCTTCTTCAGGAACTTCACGACAGACTTTCAGGTGTCTAGTGTTCAATGTACAAGCCCCTTATGGTAGTATTTTTTTTGGGCTATCTCTATGCCTGAGCCTATCTGCTTAATTCCCTGCACTGGTGGGTGGCCCCTAGGGTACTAACCTTTCTGGTCTCCTCACTGGAGCCTCTAGCTGCTCTGTTAACTACCCCCATCCTGAGTCTATTGGTGGCCATGCACGGACTTGCATATTGGGGAGAGATCTGCTCGTTTGACTAGCGGATCTTTGCATGTATAGCCAGCTTTACACCTAGAGTAAGCCATTACAGGAATTAGCCCAAGTTCTAACCTGTAGATCTTCTATCTCCTACTGAGACCTCATGCTCCAGGCTCTACAGCATCAACCAACCCCACCAGCATTTGGGCTCCAAACACTCACAACTTCCTAAGGTCATGCTTAAGCTGGAAACTCTAATGGACATTTTTGTGAACAAGGAGAGGGCACACTCTTACCCCCTACTCCTCTAACTGTCAGCTGGAACTTCAACATTTTTACAAAAACTTTTTAAAAAATGAAAAACACTCAGTGACTAAATAAATGGTACTGAATTTGTTTTGTGTAGTTTAAAATTCCATGTATGTATTTGTTTCATCACTGTATGCTGACACTATAAGATAGATCGCAGGACATCAGAGCACCTTTGACCTTCCTCCAGTGAGCTGCCAGACTGCAAAGGGAACAAATATGGCAGTTTTGATTGATTAATCATTTACCTTTAAACAATTAAGGCATAATATGAGATGACTCCTGTAGGGCTGGAACAAAGCAAATGGGAACAAAGCTTTCTTTGTCCCTGTGTGTGTTTTTTTCCCTCCGGAGTAAGATATTTGTCCCTGTTGCGTTGCAGCATTTGTTCATTTTGCCACGTTATGATCAAGTCTTTATGTTAATATATTCAAGTGTATCATAGAACATGAAACTAGTACCAGGCACACTTATTTTGCAAGCACTTTTCAATAAGAAACTTGCAGCTGAACCTTAGGCAGTATTATAAAGCAACCTAAGGGAATTCATCCATTCTCTAGCAATAAGACAAAAAAAGGCAGATGCAGGCGTCTACATGTTTTACTCCTACTAAAATATTTCTTAGAGGAAAATAAATGTACCAGCATCTTTATTGGAATCATGATTATGAGATGATAACATGCTTTCAGTTGTTGGCTTTCATACAATATGTTATTGGCCTACGAATAAGAAAGAAATAACTACAAAAAAAAGCATTTTTATTTGAGAAAAAATATACATCTGTCATTGTGCATTATGGGCAAATGGCTGAAGTCTTTTGTTGCCCCAGGGGTTACACCTCTGCATGACAGCTTTGCATTTAGCTAAAAAGTGCTATAATCAATCATGTTGAAGTCAGCTCTACATTTTGCATTGCAAAATCTTATGCTAAACATAGAGAGAGAGAGAGAGAGAGAGAGAGAGAGAGAGAGAGAGAGAGAGAGAGAGAAAGAGATAGAGATAGAGATAGAGATAGAGATAGAGATAGAGATAGAGATAGAGATAGAGATAGAGATAGAGAGAGAGAGAGAGAGAGAGAGAGAGAGAGAGAGAGAGAGAGAGAGAGAGAAAGAGATAGAGAAAGAGAGAGAGAGAGAGAGAGAGAGAGAGAGAGAGAGAGAGAGAGAGAGAGAGAGAGACAGAGTCAGAGTGCTGGAAATGCATGAAGGGTCTTTCACCAATCTAATTAAGGAGGCAGTTCATTGTATAACTAACTTGTAGGCTATAGTAGATAGACATCATCTCAGTAGGTTTGCTTTGCTTATATTTTACAACCAGATGACTTTGGCACATGAGGTAGTTTTGGGCAATTTGAAGCCACATTTTAAGCACTCAAAAAATCCAGTGTTAAAGCTCCATCGTGGCCCCCTGCAGCCTTAACATCTACGAAGAATACCTAAAATGTCAAAAAATCATGCTATATTCAACAAGCCTTAAAGAATCCTGGAGATGCAATGAAATACTGAGGTAAGCAGAGATAGGCAAAGTATTTAGTGGGTCTTTCACCTAAAACAGTTCCTTGGGTAATGAAGACTTTGGTGTACAATGTGGGAATAAAAATTGCTTAACAAGTGCACAGCTAAACCAGTTTGAGGCAGAACATGATGTTTAGAAGTTACCAATACACCCATTATATATAAGGAGACACAAGGGACATTTTTCTTATACTTGTATGTAACTACAAGGGTGATCCCTTATTACGCATACATGTGTGCATGTAATATAGCTACATACACACTAGAGGGGTCATTGTACAAAGGGCAGTTCTCATACAGCATTTCCCCCTCCATTCCAGCATAATTACAGCTGCAAGGGGAAGTCTGCATTTGTGACTCGTTTGTAATACAAGTTCAGTTGTGTGCAAAGGAGTGAAGATTGCATCATTGTCAAAATTACACTTGCACCTGATTCTTTAGATGCAAGACTGTTGTGCCTATTGATGCTGGCTATTAAGGGTACATATAGTTGCACTCTGCACCACTGTCTTGCTCCTGCCTCATGTTCCAAATGTCGCCTCCTATTGACACAGGGCAACCATGGATCTACCACCACCTTTCATAGTTGGCAGTAGTCCCCGGGTTCCATTGACCAACAGGCACACTTTCACTAGATTCAGAAGAGGATGTGAGACTGATGCACAGGGCACAGTTATATAGAAGTGCAAGGACTAAACACAAGTACATAATGAATGGTTTCAATTTGTTCAACAATCACACACTTTCTAAATGATGCCTTCTGGGTATTGAAACTTTTAGACAATCACAATTTCTTATCAATACATTATACATTTTTGCTGTGTCTGCTTTTGCAAATCAAGCTTTCGCTTACTAATCATTTACCTCTTTTGAATATTTTAAATATATCCCTACTGTATTTTTCTTTATCTCCAACATACCTATAATTTATAGCAGAGTTATAGTAATACCCCATAACTATACTCCCCACCTGCAAACATCTCACTGTGTAATGGTTGTTTAAAAGGGAATCCAGCCCTGTAGCAACTGGACCAACTTACTTGTCCATAGCGGCAATGTAATGGTCTGCTGAGCCAGGATGACAGCTGATTAAAAAGGGACTAACTGCTCTTTGGTGCACTGCAGGAAGGAAACAAGAGTTGACTGGAAATGATGTTCAGTGTTAAGATAGGAGGACATGGCATGATTGCATTAATATTTATTTCAAGCCAACTCTGCTAAAAGAGATTGAAAATGAAATGGAACGTTGAAAACAAGGGCAGAAAGCGAAAGCTATTTTTTCCCTTCTTACATTTTTAGATGCTCATTTAAATGTGCCCGTACTTGAAAAATATTAACATACGGAATATCAGTTTTATTTTCTTTTGAAAAATAAAAGGGCATATTTATTTTAATTTCCATTAAACACAATTAGTCCAGCTTATATGTAATATTACACTAGTGAAGGATCACAATAACAGCATCATATTACGATTCCAGAGGGGTGGTTAGTACAAAATTGAACACCCCGGGCAGTAGCTAAGCTTTTCTCCTATTTCTGCAGCACATGTGCTGCTAGTAGATATACTGGTATGCACAATGACTTCTCTTAAAGGAAAAAAGTGACCTCTTTAGAAGAAATTATGTCCCCTCATTCTGTAAATGTTCAACAACAATTAACTGACTGTACACTGGAAACCTCCTTATTGTGCATATCTGTTATAGCTATACTGTAGCTAATATCATCTCTGATCAGGTAAAAGAAATGCTTTGCAATTGAGATTTTAGAGCAATAGCCTTAAATTAAGCACCTTTGCACCTGGATTTAGGGAGGACCATTTTTTTTTCTTTCTAGTGGCAACATTTTTATTGAATCCACAATTCTCAAATCCAGTCTGCTGAGATAGCAGATAGAAAAAAGCAGACATTGTTGCTAATTGTCCCTTCATCAGCCAATGGGATAAAATCCTAATTTTGACAATTTATGGCCTGAGCAACTGTGTAAAAGTATATCTAGATGGTACAACAGTCATGGAGAAGTCGCCACTAAGTTTGTAAGAAATTGGCAAGATGGAAGCCTTTTTCTATAAAGAACAGTTGTAGCATTGTGTAAAAGAGCTTCTCTTACAAGGTAGGGCAGTTTCTACTCTATTGCATATCTAAATATGCCTTAATTCAATCTACTTTTAACTTTTCATTGACTCTAAGGCTTTTAGTGAGAAATTGAATTTTGTGGTTTATATTTTAATTATCGACCGTGAAAAGTACCTAGCTCCTTGGCAATCTGAAGGAAGATCAACATCAGGGAAATTAGCCATACATGAGCTATTATCTTCTGACTTGGACACTCTTAATTTGTCAATCTTTTGGTAGGCATAAAGTGCTAAAAACCATTGCTCCTTGAACAATATCTATTTAGAGCTTGGTCAGATATTCTGTTGGATAAATGGTAAGCTGAGATGTTTCTAATATGGTCCTCCACCCAGAAAAATGATTAGTTCCTTAGTGAAAGACAATTTAATTCTAAACAACTTCCCAAAATAAATCAATTGATAAAAAAAAAATACATTAAATAATTATTATAAATTTTGTTTGATTTTATTTCCACAATACGGCTGAGGTCCTTTTTCATCCAAGAAGTGGTTGGATTATCAACAACTCTAGGAAATTACTTCTGTGAAGTTTGGGTCCTGAGCCTTAACTATGTGTAAGCTATGTAAAAACGAAATATAATTTAGATCTAATTTTGTCAATTTCCAAAACATTTAAAGTATATTATGAAGAATCTAGGATCTAGGAGATAAAGATATCATTTTTGTGAATGCAGGAAATGATGGAAAGTTCTCTTTTGGATGGTTCTTTTTCAAAATTAGAGCTCATTTGAACACAAATGTAGGGCTGCAATAATCAGTGGGTGATATGATGCTTTCCTGTACTTTTTAGCTTCGTAAAGTTTTTAGAAAGTATTGAAACAAAGTAGAATCTTTGTGTTATCAGAAAGGAAGTTACGTCAAAGTAGTATAATGTTACTGAAACATGCGGTGGAAAAAATCAAAGCTGAAGCTTTCCAGATAAATTGGAAGGGATTATAGGAAAATGTGAAAAAATATTCATATTTTAACCAAACAGAATTTCTAAATTGTAAAATGTTTAAAAGTGGGAGAATTTTTATTTTCAGACTTCACTATTTATCCTTTTTTTTCCTTACTTTCACACTTATTTATTTTTTTATTTAAAAAAAAAAAAGCCAATCCTACTCTCATATAAAATGACAGCATATGACATAACTGGAAAATTTGTATTATATGTTGTGGTAAAATAAAATCAGCGCAAGCCCAAGCAGCAAATAAAATTATTTTATATTCATAAGATAAATGTCTTTTGTATGATTGAGTCTGCCCACATTTGCATTAGACCAGTGATCCCCAACCAGTAGCTCCAACCCCTTGGATGTTGCTCCCAGTGACCTCAAAGCAGGTGCGGATTTTTGAAATCCAGGCTTGGAGGCAAGTTTTGGTTTAATCAAAACCAGGTGCACAGCTAAACAGAGTCTCAATGTAGGTTGACAATCCACATATGGGCTACCAGATGGCCAATCACAGCTCTTATTTGGCACCCCAAGAACATTTTTCATGCTAACGTTGCTCCCCAACTCCTTTTACTTCTGAATGCTGCTCACGTGTTCAAAATGTTGGGGATCCCTGCATTAGACAGTTACAGACTGGATAGAATAAAAGACCAGGGGATGAGCGCATTTACCTGTCATTCCTATAGTTTAGAAAACAGTAAACAGTGCGTGAATTTCGTTATAGTTTGTGCAGAATTTTATCCTAGGGTTGAAGTAAAATCAAAACAGATTAAACTGATTAAATGTTGTTTTCAAGTTCTAATAAATGACATGTCAGATCGGCCTTATACACAGATGTGACCTTCTACTTCTTTCCATACTGCCGTGGCCGTGTGTATTTTCTAATATAACTGGCGAGACCATGGTAATTTCTTGTTTCTCCACTGAAATGTATTAAATACTCAGCAGTCTTTACGTGAAACTGTCAGATGGATTTAAAATGACAAAAAGGTAAAAGGTTTGCTTCAATGTGAAACTTATCAGCCCCAAACACTTACAAAAAGGCTCCCAAACTGAACCCTGCAGCTGTTCTTCTGTTCTACTGATCTACCTGCCAGATGAGGGATATATTTGCTAATTCGTATTTACTGTAACACAACATCACAGACAGACAAGAACAATCAGGCCTTCCGTGATTTAATGGAAACGAAAGGCAGTAGATGTAAACTTGCAATTCATTAAACTGTCAGTTGACGTTTTTGATGCACTTAAGCTGATCAATTGCCTGAGAATATTAAACTCCTACAGACAAGGATTAAACCTTTTCATTGCTTTGGTAGCCTAGACTTTTGATGACATTGAAAATGCAGATTACAATTACCAATGAAGGTATCTGCAATGTTACGGTTTTAGTCATAAACTGTAGTATACATGATGGGTTTATTCAAACTGCTGGCCTCATTTTCCCCACAGCCCACCGGTTGGATCATAAGGGGTGCCTATGAAGGCCTGGTGGAAGAGGATTACATCAACGTACAATGTAGTCACCTCCTAGGCTGATTGGCAGATTAAATTTGCCTGTGTACAATCATTTTAAGTAGTGTCAGATTATTTTTGTAAACTACGATCCCATATCATAGGTAAATACAAAGCTACATTTGGCTTCCTCAGCATTTAATATCAAAATCTATAATTCTTTTGCATTATAGCCAACTGGAATATACGGATTCATTTGAGTGGGGCTGGTTGAAATGGTGGAAACAAACAGAAAGGAATATGATTTCAATAGAATGAAGTGCTGCCCAGATCCAGAAGCAACACAACATTATATTTAGCTTCCTCATGATTTCATGCCAGCGTCTGTGTTAAAACTGGCAAACAGCTCATAGGCACATCCAGTATTGACCAACCACCACACATGTTATTCGTGCCTCCTTAGCCTCAACACTCCATCAGGGGTAAGCCCCCTATAGTCATTGAGGAAGGGAATCCCCATTGATCAAGAATTGGGATTAATTGGGGCTCCTTTGCTATTATTATGACTTTGTCAAGAGTTTTAAAAAATATACCAACATGAAAAAGGTTTTATAAGTAAGTTTCAGGCAGCTATTGTTATTGTGATATTTGCTATCCCAAGTACCCTAAAAACGATTGCACATTTATATTACTCCTTGATCCATTGGTCTTGTTTTGTACTATAAGTGAAATGTATGGTTTGGTGTAATACTATCAATGTTCCCCAACCTATGGCTTGTGAGCAACATGTTCCTCACCAACCCCGTGGATGTTGCTCCAAGCGACCTCAGGGCAGGTGCTTAATTTTGAATTTTTGGTGTGGAATGTATACAAAACAGATGAACTGCCAAACAGAGCCTCCTGTAGGCTGCCAGCCCATATAGCGGCTATCAAATAGCCAATCACAGCCCTTATTTTGCAACTGTTTTCATGCTTGTGTTGTTCCTCAACTCTATTTACATTTAAATGCAGCTCATGGATAAAAAAGGCTGGGGGGCCCACTATAGAATAATTAAACTGTAATTTAGGGTCTGCAAGTAGAAATAAGTAACTCACCACACTTGGGAAGAGGCCCAAGTGCGCCACCCTGAGCCCTCAGCACGGGGGGGCGGACAAGCCGAACAAAAACTTTATGGAGCAGGCACTCAATGAAGGCAATCTTCTACCAGGAAAATAAATATCAAAGTGAAGTTTATTGTGTCCACAGCCTTACATGTTTCGTGATAAACACGTGGGGGCACATTTACCAAGGGTCGAATATTGAAGGTTAATAAACCCTCGAATTCGACTCTCGAAGTAAAATCCTACAAATTCGAATATCGAATATCGATCGAAGGAAAAATCGTTTGATCGAACGATGAAATCCTTCTAATCGAACGATTTGAAGGATTTTAATTGATCGATCAAAGGATTTTCCTTCAATCAAAAAAACCTTAGAAAACTGATGGGGAAGGCTAACATTGTACCTCGGTAGGTTTAAACTGCCGAAGTATGTAGTCGAAGTTTTATTTAAAGAGACAGTACTTCGACTATCGAATGGTCGAATAGTCGAACGATTTTTAGTTTGAATCGTTCGAATCGAAGTCGTAGTCGAAGGACGTAGAAGCCTATTCGATGGTCGAAGTACCCAAAAAAATACTTTGAAATTCAAAGTTTTTTACTTCGAATCCTTCATTCGAGCTTAGTAAATGTGCCCCTTAATCATAGGCCCACTATAGAATGCCACAACCTCCACTTATTCTTCCATTTTGACTGTACCCTCTTACATTAAAATGGCTTAGAAAATCTTTAAAAACAGAGAAGCCAGACTTCAGCAGCATATGCAGCATACATCATTTCTGAATATCCCAATAAATGGATTGTATCTTCCTTTGCATTGCCTTCAAGAAATACATAAATGACTCATCTTTTACAATTTAAAAACTATGTTTAAACTCCAGAACCCATAAGTTGTGTTTTTTTCTAGAGCAGTGAAATAAAAATTAATTTATCTCAGAAATGGAAAAGCTGGTCACCTTCCCCTGCAGGTAGGATAAATTACTTTATATGATGGTCATGCTTCTTCCATATTTCTTATGCCTTTCAAAACACTTCTAAGATTCTCCCCAGATGCATTTTTCAACATTGTCAGGTTGTGTTGGGGGTTGCTTTTTATCACAGGAGATGTAGACTCAGAGACCCCTAAGGAACCAATGACTGAATTAAAGCAACACATTTAATAGAGTAGTTCTGTTAGAGTGTTAAATTATTCTGTTCTGTTCTACTAAGATAATTAGGTTACCCAATTGCATTAATAGGCAACGACTTCCCAGAAATCTATTTTACTTTAACTGTTTGAATATTTAAAAGGCAAGGGAACTCTTTGGTATCACCTGTCACTACATGACGCTGCCACATCCCTACTTCATTTATATTATCTGGGTCTTTTTATTTACAAATTCAATCCTGGTGCCACTGATCCAGTTCTGATGAAATGAACCCTGAAAATAGTCAATCGTTTTTCGATGGAAATGGAATTTCTTACGTGTATTTTGGTTGACTTAAAATAAGCCTAGTGACAGGTAATGGTAAGTAACATTGGAAGACATAGCAGTAAGAGAAGAGGGAAGCAAAGCAGGAGGGGTCCCTAGAAGCCCAACAAAAGAGATAGTGTGCAAAGTGCAAAAAATCTATGCATTGATCTATGCAGTAAAGAAGTCCCTCCCCTGCTAATTTCTCAATAAAACACTTGATGATGGACATCTGCTAGCTATGTGCTTTCTTAACCTTTACTGTATTTTTATTATAACTACAGTAATATATTTTAAACAATTAGGGGTTCATTAATGAATGCAAGTGCAGTGTCAGACTGGCCCACCGTGATACCAGGAAAACTCCTGGTTGGCCCGGGTGTCAGGGCCCTCTTGCTTTTCTATTTCATGGTCATTCCCTATTAGAGATGGGCGAATTTATTTGGCAGGTGCGAATTTTTATTGGCAGGTGCGAATTTGTGGCGAATTTCCACGTTTCGCCACCAGCGAATAAATTAGCCGCAAAAATTTACCGGCGACAATTAATAGACACCCATTGAATTGAATGCACATCAGAATTTCCGCTGGTGTCGGAATTGTTGCTGGCATCAAAATAATTTTGACGCTGGCTTCCAAATTCGCGTTTTGAAAATTTTTAACTGTTTTGCGAATTTCGCTAGAAATTCACCAATTTTTCGTCGAAACAGGAGAAATTCGCCCATCACTGTTCCCTATTTCTTCACGGGAAAAAAAATACTTAATATTGGAAGAATATAGTAAGTATATCTAAAAGACTAGGAAAACAAAAAGGCTGAGTGAGGAGATGAGAAATAATAATTTGGAAATGGGCCCACGGTCTAAGTTTTACCGGTGGCATCCCAGTCCGACACTGTGCAAGTGCAGTGTGCAAAGGGCAGTTTCACATGCACACTTTTTTTTACCCACAATGCAGCATTATTACCCATATTCCTTGCATGATTGCGACCTTGTGTTGCATCCAATGCAACTGAGCCCAATTCATCATAATGAACACAACTGTGCTTGCATTTTAAATTAAATAAGGTGCATATTGCTTCTGGCATTTCAGGGAGGGGTTGTCTGACTTCCCAAGTCTGGTGCATCATTTATGCAACTTGTTGAGGAACCTGCAGCAGATACACACACCAGTAAACACACCTAAACACATGCAAGCACAGAGGAACACACAGATAACACAACAGCACAAAAACACATGCCACAAAACATAGACAAACATACATATCAGTGATCACAACTGAAATTAAATTTTCAACAGAATGCTGATACACTGATGTGCCATGGGCTGTGTAATATCCATTACAGTAGTCATGATATGTAACATTGTTCCTAATACTTTTTTTTTTTTTTTTACTTTATATTTACTTTATATTCAGCATGGTGCTGATTAATTAAGTTTCTTAATTTAGCTTAATTTTTGCTTAAAGAAATGTTTTAAAAAAACATTGAGGGGCTGATTCACTAAGGGTCGAATATCGAGGGTTAATTAACCCTCGATATTCGACTAGGAATTAAGATTATTCCCTCGATCGAACGATTAAATCCTTCGAATCGAACGATTAGAAGGATTTTAATCCAACGATCGAAGGAATATCCTTCGATCAAAAAAATTTAGGAAAGCCTATGGGGACCTTCCCCATAGGCTAACATTGACTTCGGTAGGGGGTCGAAGTTTTTTTTTAAAGAGACAGTACTTCGACTATCGAATGGTCGAATAGTCGAACGATTTTTAGTTCGAATCCTTCGATTCGAAGTCGTAGTCTTAGTCGAAGGTCGAAGTAGCCCATTCGATGGTCGAAGTAGCCCAAAAAATACTTCGAAATTCAAAGTTTTTTTACTTCGAATCCTTCACTCGAATTTAGTGAATCGGCCCCTATTACAGTTTAAGTGCATTGTTCCACCAATTTACATGTGTTTCCTTTAAGTAGATATTTTAGAAAGAATAGAAATAGCACAGTGTTGTGGTATTGTGCATGCAACTCCCAGTATGCAGCAACCACAGTCATCTCAGATGAGCTGTACGGAGACTCTGTCTTTGGAGAATCACAAATGTTCCGTCTGCTGTTTGATTCGCTGTCTGACGGCTTCTTTTTTTTAAATCTGAATTGTTGCTTGAAATATCATAAAATGTTAATATGGTTGAAGTAATTCCCAAACACTTACAGAAATACAGAAACATGGTATTATTTCACTTTATGCCTGTGGGAGAATAAAAGGAACCTCACCAAGAAACAGGTGGCTTTCCCTCCTACACTTTTAGCTGAACAAGATACAAACAATTTTGAAATTTTGACAGTAGAACATTTCAGATTTCCCAATAAATATGTTCAACATGTTTAGTTTACTATTTATAAACTACTATTTAACAGTTTCTCCTTTTGTTTTTAAGGCACTACTGGACCATTCCGAACCAATGAGTAAACATCTGTCTGTTGATGGTAATAAATCATACAGTGGATCAGAATTATACAAAATCTTAAACCAGACCATTAAACCCACCATAAGTAATCAAATTCTTTATTTCTTTATTCACTATACTAGACCACTACACACTCACTATTCTTTAGTTACTAGACCAGGGCATTGTTTCCACCCCCTCAGCTCATAATATGATAACAAGCATGTAACAACTATGATATTTCAACCATAATTCCATGAATATCTAGGACAAAAAAATACCTAAAACGTCAAATCTTACTATAATAAACCTTTAAAGGAAAACGATGATTCAATGGAGGGTGCCAAGACACCTCCAGTGATTCTATTGTCTTACTTCAGACCTTGGGCAGGGTGCTTTATTATTCCAAATATGTACCATCTTGGGATGCATTTCTTTTTAATGCCATGCCACCATGGTGGTGCATTTTTGGAAGAAAAGGAGACCCAAAGTGATCCCAAGCAGTAAGATCACTTTGAAGGTGCCTAACTACTTGACAACTACAGTGATTCTACTGTTTATTTGTACTTTCAGTACTAAGTAGATGAGTCTATGGAAATTCACCCTAAATGTTAATCTACATGGTCTTCAGTCTGTGCTCCCCCCCACTGCTCTGGGACCTCCAGGCTTCCGAACCACTTTACTAGTACATATACCCAGTATGTTACATTGGGATAACAGTAAACAAAGTGAATATTTGTTTTACCCATAGCATGTTTTCCCCATTTGTTACAGGAAATGTGTAGGATCTTCAGTAGAAAGTTGTAAGACTTAACAAAAAGAGCTGGGATTCTGGTGGATGTGGATTAGGGATGTGTGGGCCGGCCCGAAACCAGCGGGATCCACAAGTTTAGCCATGGGTCGGGCAGGTTCAGGCCGACTCCTGCACAAAATCTTGGCACTGGAATTTATAGACTTCCGCCGGCCCCGCCCCTTTTGTGACATCAATAGTGATGGGCGAATTTAGTCGCCAGGCGCAATTTGCCGGTGGCGAAAAAATTCGCGAAACGCCCGCAAAAATTCGCCGGCGTCAAAAAAAAATTCAGAAAAAAACGGACGCTGGCGCTGAAAACGGCCAGTGTAGAAAAACGGCCGCCGGCATCAAAAACGAGAATTTTCGTGAATTTCTTGAATTTTTCAGCAAAGCGAAAAGGAGCAAATTCGCCCATCACTAGACATCTCTGCAGGGCAGGCTCGGGTCTATAAATAAAGATCAGCAGCGGCCGGGTGCGGATTGGGAGGGGGCGGGTTAGGGTCGGGTGCGGGTCGAGAAATTCTCAACCTGCACATCACTAATGTGGATGGATATAGGTAAGCACCATAATATCTTGAATTCAATTTCAATATTGACAGGTGGAGAAAAGTGTATTGCTATAACCATGTGCACAAATTTTGGGGTGATTCCATTCTGACCCTGTAACTAGTGATGGGCTAGTCCCGTTTGATTCTCCGAAAATTTTGCAAATTTCCAGTGAAATTCGGGAAACGGCAAAAATTTTTCAAAAAGAGAATTTTAAAGCCAGCAGAAATTTTGATGCCCTTGGCAAATTTATGCAAATGCATTAAAGTCAATGGGTGTCTGAATAATTTTGACGCGCGACAGTTTTTATGCACGCGACTGTTCTGATGCACGTTCAAACTTTATTGACCGTCAAGTTATCTCAGCAGTTTCTTAAATTTATTCGCAGGTGCCAAAACATGGAATTTTGCCACGAATTTGCAGCTGCCGAATTTATTCGCCCATCACTACCTGTAACCTATCCATTCTACTAAACTCACCCAACAGAATAGTGAGTGTTATACAGTGCATATAATAAAATGAGCTCCTTGCTGCATGATACATTCACCGATATCTAAATTTATCCCTCTGTAAAAATTCATGTTATGATTTCGGCAGGAAAACACATTTTCTTAGCACTCTTCAGGCCCATGTCTAATAAGATGGAATATAATGTGTAAGACATATCATTAGTTAGAAGTGCAAGGACATCTGCTTCCCACGTCTGCTGATAAATATGTAATTAGATATCTAAACAAACTCTCTCTCACATACAAACACACACATTATTTTTTCTCATAAAAGCATCTGCCCTTGTGTGGGTGAAGGTAATACTGAGCAGTTACAGAACATCCTTATTGGAGCTTAGATTTGAGCTCATACACTACCATCAGGGCCGCCATTAGAAATCACGGGGCCCCGTACAACAAAATTTTTGGGGCCCCCTGGGCCCCGCCCACACTGACGACCAAGCTCCGCCCCATATCCCGCCCACATCGCAGTTAAAAGACCACACAGACATCAGCGCTAAAAAAGTAACCCCCCCCCCACACAAGTTGTAAAAAGCTATTGATGGTCAGGGCCCCCTTATAAAAAAAATTGGGGCCCCAAAAAAAAAAATTAAAATTTTTTTTTTTTTAAAAACATTGGTGGCAGGGGCCCCCTGTTAAAAAAAACTTGGGGCCCCAACAAAAAAAATGTAAAAAAAACTAAAAAATAAACAAACATTGGTGGCAGGGGCCCCCTTCTAAGTTAAAAACAAATTGGGGCCCCACAAAAAAATTTGAAAAAAAATTAATTTTTTTTGAAAAAAAAAAAAAAACATTGGCGGCAGGGGCCCCCTTATAAGTTAAAAACAAATTGGGGCCCCAAAAAAAATTTGAAAAAAAAATTAATTTTTTTTGAAAAAAAAACAAAACATTGGCGGCAGGGGCCCCCTTATAAGTTAAAAACAAATTGGGGCCCCAAAAAAAAATTTGGAGAAAAAAAAATTTTTTTGAAAAAAAAAAAAATGGTGGCAGGGGCCCCCTTACAAGTTAAAAACAAATTGGGGCCCCAAAAAATTTTAAAAAAAAAATAATTTTTTTTTGAAAAAAAAAAAAAATGGTGGCAGGGGCCCCCTTACAAGTTAAAAAAATTTGGGGCCACCAAAAAGAAAATTAATTTTTTTTTAAAAAAAAACCCCAAAAAAAAACAATGGTGGCAAGGGGCCCCTTACGAGTTAAAAAAAAAATTGGGGCCCCAAAAACAAAAGTTTTAAAAAAAAGATTGGTGGCAGGGGCCTATAGAATATTAAAATAATACATTGGTGGCCAGGGGATTAAAAAAAAAAAAAAACACAAACTGGTGTTCAGTAGAATTGAACTCATGGCTTCAGTACTTCAACTTCGCCTCCTTTCGTGACTTCGGGTCTTTTCACCGCTTCAGGACTTCGGCTTCGGCTATTTTCGTGACTTCGGGTCTTTGCGCTGCTTCAGGACTTCGGCTTCGGCTGTTTTCGTGACTTCGGGTCTTTTCGGCGCTTCGTGACTTCGGGACTTCGGCTTTTTCCGTGACTTCGGGTCTTTTCGTCGCATCGGCTTCGGCTTTTCGGCACTTCCGCATTCGGCACTGAAGAGGCAAGACGTACGGCTCGGGCGCTCGTAAGGGGGGCCCGGATCTTCAAAAAAATTTAGCGCTGCCGGGCCCCCCTTCATGCCCGGGCCCGGTACGCTTGTCCCCCCTGTCCCCCCCTGATGGCGGCCCTGACTACCATAGATGCAAATACAGTATGTGCTGCAGTGGAAGTACCAGTACAACTAGAGGAAGTGGAAACACTTGGTCTTTGGGCCACTAAGATCATGTGTAGTCAGATCTGCTTGATCCGCTGGAATAGGCCGATGAAGTGGAAGCTTGACCAAAGCGATGCACAGTGATCCTAAATGGAGATGTGCTTGATCCACCTTTTTTTGGGTCTTGCATAATACATGTGCTTGCTTATTCTTGCTTCACTTCCCATATCCCCGGCTGCTTGGCTAGGGGGGGAAATCTTCTCTCCACTACTCCTTTCCTCTTCTTACTTTTTGCCGGCTGCCAGCCGGAGCCCTAACAAGGCAATCAATGGCATTACACCGCTCTCTCCAGCACCCTTTTCGTGTTTGGTTTGAGCACCCTGGATGCGGTCCTAGTCCCTTTGGCTGGACTCGCAGGCCATGATACGCTCTGGGGGAAGCTTTGGGAGAACACAGGGTATACGGGACTCCCCCTACCTTCAGGGGGTTGGGATGGTGGGCCCTCCCTAGCTTCGGCGAAGGGGAGCCCATCCGCTCAAGCTGTTCGCGGGCGGTGTCTGGGACACTTGGGCAACGGAGCCCATGCCTTCGGGTAGGACTCGGAAGAGATGATTCAATCTCACCAGTACAACAACTGTTTGCTATGGGTTGCTGCAAATTTACACCTATGATAGTAATTGAGTTTCTTGCATATATGTAAAATAAGGGGAAAGAGAACAAAAAAAGGCTGGAGAAAAAGACTTGTAGGTAGGCTGGAAGGTAGTGACTTGTAGGTAGGTAGGCTGGAAGGTAGTGATGAGTGAGGCTACAAAAACTATCTACCAACCTAAAATCAAACTGATCCAGCTTGCCATCATTATATTACAAATATGACCAGACCCATATTTGTGGGCAGGCCACCAAGACAAAATTTGCATCTTAAAATCCAGCCCTGCACATGACCTGCCCCTCTGGTTCCAGATAGAATGACGAGTATTGTATTCAAGATGCATAATTTTATTGCATCCCAGGTAACATTATGGTTCATAAAATTATGCATTTTATTTACTGGAATTTAACACTATAGACATAATTGGACTGCTCTTATTTCAAGGAAAACAAGGTTTTCGTCATTTTCGTTACTTCGCAAATTCACTAACGAACGCTGGCATACATTCGCTAGTGTTACTTCGCACCCTTACGCCTGGCGAATTTGCGCAACGGATGTAACTACGCAAATTCACTAACGCGCGCATTGTATTGAACGCTACCTTTTACGCCAGACTTCCTTCGCCACCTCAGACCAGGCGAAGCGCAATAGAGTAGATAGGGATTGCTGCAAAAAAAGTTAAAATTTTTTCTAAGTCCCAAAAAACGCTGGCGTTTTTTCATTATTATGGATGATAGGCTGAAAAAGATCGAAAAATTTTTTGGGGCTCCCCTCCTTCCCTCCTACATTTCCTAACTCATGGCAACTTAACTATACAGTGGGCACATGTGTAGGGCAAAATAAAAATTTTATTTGATGTTTTGAAGGTTTCCCAGGCATTTGTAGTGCTGCTACATATTCCTCCATTGAAATTTGAATTTGGCGCGGCATGCAAATTAACCATTGCTAGCGTAACTTCGCTTAGCAAATCAACGCTAGCGCAACTTTGCAACCTTACGCTACCCCTGAGCGCAACTTCAGATTTTAGTGAATTTGCGGAGCGCTGGCGAAACTACGCCTGGCGAAGTGTGGCGAAGTTACGCCTGGCGCAACTACGAGTGAATTTGCCCCATGTGTTCTCTCCTCTCCCAGTTGAAAAATGCTAGTGGAGAATACGCCCATACACAATCGGTCTCACAATGCAATGACGATAATTCTAAATTCAGTAGTTCAAACGTCATTCACAGTTCCCTACACACCAGTTGCACGAAAAAAAATGGTATTGTTGCTTCCAAAAACAAACTTTATTTGTAGATTCTCAGTACTCTTTATACATTTATACAAATATACAAAATGTTAACTTTATGGTGTTACTGGCCCTTTTGGTAAATGAGCAATTGTTATTTTATCCCACTGAAGTATATAATAAGCCATCTGCCTACTCACTCAGACCAAATGAATGCATTGTGCATTTTTGGGCTAAAGAAAAGCAAGTGCTCTGGGTATTTCTCCTCTTTGTTTTCCCAGCAAGTACCAGTCAATTATTGCAGATTCTGCGGAGATAGCGAACTAACTGTTCTTTTCTTTTCAAAGGCTTTCATTGGTCTCACAAATGGGAAACACATTATAATCCACTTCATTATGTTCATTTGCCTAATTCTTCTATAGCCGGTGGCAGTGAACACGTCTCCATACAGCTGCCGAGAGTCTCTAATAGCCCCTTAATATACATCATAATATTATATCGCTCAGCTCTGAATTGAACTTGAACTTATTAAGGGTTATTTCCTGCTTAGTTTGCTCATTTCACAGGCCAGGTAATACCTTTCAGTGATACAGTGATGATTTTCAGTGATACAAAAAAATAAAGAACTGTCCTGTTTCCAGGTGGATATTTGTCCAAAGGGAAAACATTTCAGTAGACCATCTGCACAGTAGAGCAACTGCTAGCAGTCATCAGTAGGTTGCTTTCAGATAGAATGTTTCATTTCAGTCTTTTTCTATAGGCTACTTAGGTAATTTATTTAATTAAGAAAAGATTAATGTCCAGGGTTAAGATGGCCAATTTGACAATTAGATCTGCTTTTTAGGCGAAGACCTTTCCTCTGATATGCCCACAAAAGATTCTTGATCAAGCATAAAAATCAAATCTGCCCAATCTAGATCTGGCTGATTTTTGGCCAGATATTGGTCAGGGAGGCCTGTTGAAGGTCTCCATACACTGGTAGATAAGATGCTGAATCGACGTAAAGGACCAGAATCGTTGCTTGTGTATGGCCACCATTAATCTACAACTCACAGATTTTTGCAAAGACAAGAAAGGGCTACCAGTGCTACGAATGGTCAGGCACAAGCTTTATTTTAACATTTTTAAATCAGCGCTTCTCAGCTGGAGGCCCATGGATCAAGCCTAACACTACAAGGTTTTTTTAGTAAGGGCCACACTGAAATATTTGCATGGCATTATTATTTTTATATAATCTTGTCATATACACAGGCACTTAGAGAACTTTCAAGTTTCTTGTAGACCTGGCTGGAAAGAAAGGAAGGGCCTCAGTACTTCATGCAGAAATACTGTGTCAACAAGCCAAATGCAGGGCTTATACTAACAGAAAACGTGGTGCAAGAGAAATGTTCTTTCAGCCTGGATCTTTAGTCAGAATTAAGAAACCAGGAATACTGAAACAAGGACAATCTAAATTTACTACACCACTTGAAGTGAGATGCCAGCGAGGACCATACACATATGAACTGTCTGATGGACGCATATGGAATTTTAAATCAGCGCTTCTCAGCTGGAGGCCCATGGATCAAGCCTAACACTACAAAGTTTTTTTAGTAAGGGCCACACTGAAATATTTGCATGACATTATTATTTTTTATAATTTCGTGATTTACACAGGCATTTAGAGAACATTCAAGTTTCTTGTAGACCTGGCTGGAATTAAAGGAAGGGCCTCAGTACTTCATGCAGAAATACTGCGTCAACAAGCCAAATGCAAGGCTTATATTGACAGAAAACGTGGTGCAAGAGAAATGTACTTTCAGCCTGGATCTTTAGTCAGCCATAAATACTGAAACAAGTACAATCTAAATTTACTACACCACTTGAAGTGAGATGCCAGCGAGGACCATACACATATGAACTGTCTGATGGAAGCATATGGAATGCAAGTCGTCTTGCTCCTGTTAGATATGACTTTGGAGAAGCTCCATTTGATGAAGGACATTTTCCTACTCCTGATGTCAACTGCAATTGGCCTGAAGAAAGTGAACCTGTAAGGCGTACTGCGAAAATCAGAAAACTGCCTGCATGGACCAAGGACTTTGTGATGTGAAGAATGTATAATATTGCTTTAATATGTATACTGTTTTATTATTGCAGTTATTATAGTTGTCCAAATGCTTTCCTACTATAGGGGGAATATGTGGTGTTCATGCAAATGGCCTGTTGATGTCACTGTGCTCATACTTATACGGTGCATACTTCCTGGTAGCTTAAAAGTGAAAGCTGACTGTTGTGTAATGCTTGCATGACTCTGCTAATAAAGCAGTGTTATACTCTCCTCATCCTCGGCTACCTAAAACATAACACATTATGCTACCCATTATTCTTAAGTGAGGTATAAGTTAGAGCCTGTAGTATCCATTGAACAATGCTAGCCACTGACTCTAGCCATTGCTTTACTGGGATAAGTCACAGCCGTGGCAAGGCACTTTGGTAGTCACTTTTGTGAGACTGATGCTGCCATGGTTTATATGTTAGCACTGTAACCAAATAGTAGACATGGCATCCAAGGTAGACTCAGAGCAGTCCAAATCGGAAACACATTTATGGACCAATGTCAGGGCAAATGTTTAATTACAGATGTACTTGTTGGAAAATGTTATTTTAATTTCATTTCACTCTGGATGAGCCTCATTTTCATATTGAAACAGAAGCTAGCAAACAGTATTCAGCCTGGGATCAATTTGTGGGTTAGAAGGAATATTCAAGTTGCCAACTATTGTGTAAAACGTTGTTTTAATAGTCTATGTTGTAATATTTGAAACTGTTGTGGTGAAAAATCTATAATTTTGTAGCATGTATCCTGATACATAAACATCTACCCTTTACACGTCAAAGCCATTGTTTAAAAAGGATAATTGTTTTTCAATGTAAGTTAAAGTTAAATACATAGTGGCCAGGTCAAGAGAAAATTGGTGGGAGGTTTTGTCAAAATAAATATGTTTTATGGGGTGGAGCAGAGTATTTGACTTGCCAAAAATGTGATATTCCAGAAGGATAAAAAAAATATTATACAATATATGACTTGGCAGCAAGCAATGAAATTGCAAAATACATTAGTGTAGATTTCTGTGTAAGTCTCCTTGGCCCATGATCAAACTTTAGGAATCAAGGCATAATGAATAGAGAAATTCTGAGTGCTGAAAAAGTTAATTCAATTGAGGTTAGTTTTATTTCAAGATGTTGGTTCAGAAATCGCTGGCTTAGAACAACAAAACAAAGAATGTGCGGACAGCACAAGAAACAATCTCTCTAACTATAGATTCCAATATTTAGGCAGTTTTGTGCACAGAGTTTAGTTTTAAAGGTGTAAGAAATAGCATTATTTTGGGTATGTCATTATGTTATGTTACATATGTATTTGTGTGTGGACTTATGCATGTGTTTGTGTTATGAATTGTCTGCAAGGTTAGTCTTCCTGGTGGATTGCCTTCTAGGTTTTACCCTGTCCCACATTTCTATATCAAAGGGTTTCCTTGGAATCTAGTTGGTTTCTACAGGAGCTATAAAACTGGACTTAATGTGGACAATGGGCAACTTGGGAACTTGGTAGCTGCGGGGGCAGGTATTGAAAACCTGTATAAAGGGAAACATAGGGGAGCCTGGAGGGGGAAGCAGTCTGGGGAGCAGCTTGGCAGAAGACCATGCAATGAGGTCCTTTTGCATGAGAAGAGAGCTGGCCAGACCAGTTTGAACATATGAGCAACAGCCAGCTGATGACCATCACCAGACCGTATCTCCTGCTCATCACCATTTTTTTTTAACCAATGTGGGAGTGGTTGGGCAGCATGCCACCCCCTTAAATCCTGCCACCCTAGGCCCGGGCCTTGGTGGCTTCTCCACAAATACTGGCAAATAAGGGCCTTGATGGTAGCAATGTAGACTTACATAATAATTTGTAAGTGCAAATACTGCGTTAGTATTGTTTTAGTGTAACTGTATTTGTTTAATGTAACAATCCATTGATTTATTATTCAATATAATCACTTTAAGATACACTTGTTGGTGTGAATTATTTGTCTGCTTGCTCATAAGAACCTGGTAAGAGGGGGGAATATAACATATTATTATTAACTAGACATTAAGCCCGTTAAATTAACGGGCGCTAGAACATATTTAGTCAAAGATTTATAAAAACAGAATTGTTCTAGTCTAAAAAAAATTCACCAGAGACGGTCCGTGGGGCACAAGCGCAGTAGCGCTATCCCACGGACACAGGGACTGGACGCAGAAACACTTCAACTTTATTATATAGGATATCATAATATATTATATAATCTTACAAAGGGGAGCTATGAAGAAATGAATTGCAGCCATTTGGTTAATATCTTGTTAACACTAGTAGGTAATGTATGATAGTTCATGTTCTTACTACAATAAAACTCACTGGTTCCCAAACGTTGAGGCTGGTGGAATGGCAGTAGGGTCTCAGCCTGAAGACCAGTTAGGGTAAGCTTTGGGGAGAATGATTATTTGATTTCTACATAAACCAGAAAGCCCAGCTTGAAGGTCAGTTAGAGTGAGTTTTGAGCTGACAAGTTATTTCCTGTACTAGATTTTTTTGGAGCGATGTCTGAATGGCTGATCCACTATATTTTCCTATATAGGAATGGGATCCATAATCCTGAAACCCTGTATCCAGAAACCTGGAAAGTCTCCATAGGCCCCATTTTATCTAAATAATCCAAATTTTTAAAAATGATTTCCTTTTTCTCTGTAATAATAAAACAGTAGCTTGTACTTGATACAAATTAAGATATAATTCATCCTTATTGGAGGCAAAACCAGCATATTGGGTTTATTTTATGTTTACATGATATTCTAGTATACTTTAGGTATGAAGATTTAAATTATGGAAAGATCCATTATCCGGAAACCCCTAGGTCCCGAGAATTCTGGATAACAGGTCCCATGCCCGTATTTGTTACCATATTATGCAGTTCAGATCAGCTCTCTGCTAACAATTATAAGCTAAGGAACAGCCTGACAAAAACATAAAGGGGGAACGATATAACCTAATAAATTGGCAAAAGCTGCATGTAAAAGGTATCTTTCAGAATGACATTTTATGATATGTGATCATTAGGAATCTTACAGGTTATTTATATATGGGTAGGTAATGGCTATTTAAAAGACTCAGAATAAGGTTATGTTTGAAAAGATACTATATGAAAGATCACTATATGAAAGATCTGTGCTTTTAGCTGATCTGTACATTCATAATGTTGCAGTATTTTCAATATATTCATAAGTAGTTATGTTAAGGAATAGATACGGTATGTAAACAATCAATCCTTAAATGATGACTTGCCAGTATGAGAGCATGACTGTGTCAAGGCAGCGAGTTTTACCTTATAATACCTCCACAACCCCCCCCCCAAAATATTGGCAAGACCAAAACTCAATAACAACAATGAACTTTAAAAATTTTGTATGAAATACAACAATACAAACTAATAAAGTCAAAACAATATCCCAGGGATGCTTGCCAACAAACTTCACATGAGTGAACTGCTATGGTGGCCACCAGGCATTTCAGAAGAAATAAAGGTAGACCTCTCATGGACCAATCCCCAAGAAGGTATTGAACTGAACTGTACTAATCAGGGGAGTGCTAACCCCTTCCAACTTGGCAAGCATTTCCCCAACCAACAACTGTGACAACAAACCCATCCTCACCTGCACCCACTAAACAACAGAGAAGGAAGCAGTCCATCCTGTAACTATTTATATTCCCTAATGCTAACAAATTCCCCCTTCCCTTTGTATGCCTAAATACCCTGTCCTCCCTATCTTCCTAACCTCGTCAAGGCTCCCCTACCTTTTGGCATTTGTTGAGCAACATTTTAGAATTCAATAATAGCTCTTGGCTGAAAAATGGCAGGCAAATCACAAGTTTAAATTGTATTATTTTTGATAATGAGAATATTTTAATCTATTTCAAGAGAGGTCAACAATAAAAGACTTGGGATCCATTATCCAGAAACCCTGAATTAAAAGATCTGAATTATGGGAAGTCCATCTTCCATAGACTTCAATTTTAATCAATGAATTACATTTTTTTTAATGATTTCTTTTTTCTCTGTAATAATAAATCAGTACAGTGTACTTGAACCCAATCAAGATATAATTAATCCTTATTGGATACAAAACAATACAATTGGGCTTAATTAATGTTTCAGTGTTTTTTTAATAGACTTAAGGTATGGAGATCAAAATCGTGGAAAGACCCCTTATCTGGAAAACTCTGGTAGAAACCAGCAAAGTTGCACAAGATATACAATTGACTACTAGTGATGAGTAAATTTTTTCACCAGGTATGGATTTTCACCATCTGCGAATCTGTGGCAAAAAACTACCATGAAAAATTTCACTGCAACAAAAAAGTTGCCAAGAGAAAATTGTCACCTTAAGAACAAAGCCCATTGACTGTAAGGGTTAGTTCACACGAGGAGATTCGGGGAGATTTTGTCGCCTGGCGACTAATCGCCTCGTCTTCTGAGCGACAATATCCTTGAACTGCCTAAGCGTGTTTTCCCATAGGCTATAATGAAAAGCCGCCTGCGCTACAGCACACGCGTCAATGCGTTTTCCATAGTCGCCCGAAGTTGCCTCCATGAGGTTGTTTTTGAAGTTTCATGAATTCTTAGTGGAAGTGAAATGGGACAGATTCGCTCTTCACTTCTGACTAATTCTTATGCAAGTTTCAGCTTCAATCAGTTCAAGGTACTGTACTTCACCAAAGCCATTTAAATTCCATTATAATGTTGGGACGAATTCTAATATACCTCTTGCCTGTACCTATTGGAAACGTATTTGTGAAGTAAGAGACTTCATTTGAAAATGAATTCAGCCTGACTGCCTTAATCCCTTTGTCTTTTGTTTCTCATATTTTAGCTCTTGTATTCAGCAGAGACAATCTTCATAAAACTCTTACAAAAGGCCGTCATGAAGTATCATCCCAGAAGTGCCGTATATCAGCGGCAGAGACTGCGACTAACATATTGCTGGCAGATATTACAATAAGTCTTCATTATGAGAAAAGTAGGGAATAAGAAACCTATGCTTTTATGATGTCAACACACAGGAAAAGTGATTTATTTCCGTAAAATTATGTTTATATTTAGATGAATGGGACATAAGACAGATACCAGTGTCCACATGTAAAATTGAATATCTGTGTTTTATTTGGCTCCATTAAATAGCTCCATTACAAGGGCAAGTGCTGAATTGTGACACCTGGATTACATAAACTATTTATAATGGCTGCTAAAGTTTTGCCAAACAGTCGATCATTCCAGATTTGGGATCTCCAAATAGGGGTTCAATACAGACTGGCCGTTTGTTCGCCACCTTTCATGATGAGTTGTCAAGTATCATAGTAAATTATGCCTTAGACTTTACAAAAGGTATGTAGCACAGTCTTCTTGTACTAAATTGTAGAGCTGCTAAGCACATTTCCAAGTCCTGGTTGTCTCCTTGAACTGGCTTTAAGCTTTATATTTTGCATCCATAATAAATAATTGAATTGTCATGAACCTTGTACTTCCTCAATAAAATAATAATAGCAGTGATGTAGCAATACAGAATTGGAAGACAGGTAAAAATGGGGTTTCTTGAAAATGGTATTCAAGTTGCTAGCTGTGTCCATTCAAAACTGAAAATCCAGCTTTATCAGCTATAAATAGATTGTAACAGGAAGGAGAGCAATGGTCAAAGGGCAGTCAGTCGGTACAGGAGGTTGG
Organism: Xenopus laevis; assembly: GCF_017654675.1. Taxonomy (NCBI): domain Eukaryota; kingdom Metazoa; phylum Chordata; class Amphibia; order Anura; family Pipidae; genus Xenopus; species Xenopus laevis. The sequence goes on from NC_054382.1 coordinate 15,810,614, forward strand.
AGGTCAATAATTTAAGGAGGAGAAGTGAGTCTAACTTTCTCCTTAACCACTGCTAGTCACCTAGGAGGACTATCAGACCAATTGATGATGTCTAGATTTTACCCAGTACAGGGCAGTGGTGGAATAACCTATCATTGGTTGTGTTATATCAGATTTTAACAGTGGTGGCCATTTTAGGATAATTTTCCTAAAAATAATGTTGGACATTTCAAAAGAGAACGTCTGTTTGATCCGGGCACTCAAATTTACACAATGAAAGCTCAACAGAATAACTTTTGTGTCCATGTCTCAGATCCCCTTTGTTGGTTTGTCAGACCAAAAGATTGGACGTGAGCTGGAAACAGAACTTTGGTTCATTAGTTCCTCTCTAGGCACTTCATCAGCCAAACCCATCTTAGATACAAAACCATGCTAAAGTTCTCTTTGTCCAACAGGAAGAAGGGGGAATTAAGCGCAACCATGGTACTGTAGCTCAAGGTGAGTTTTTCCTTTTCTACTTATATCTCTTCTTCCACTATTAGTTGTTAACACTTTGCAACTGGCAGTGGTTTTATAGGATGCAATATATTTTTGTTGTATCAGCCAGTAGATATATTATTAAGTCATCTTTATACACAAGGGACTACTTTCAAAATAATAGAACCATGAGATGTTGGTGAAAACCCAAATCCTGCTTTCATAAAAAATATTGGAAACCTTATTATTGTTATTGGAACCTTCAATATTCCTACCCAAGCACATATAGAGGAAACTGGTGTAACTCCATTGTTCATAAATATAATTTATAATTATGGCAAGAGGACTGGAAATTTGCCATATAGTTGGATTCTTTTCATCAAGGTATTGCCTTGAAAAGAGAATAATTGTAAGTAAGAAAACAAGTGACAATGTCAGTGTTGAAAGTAATGATATACAGTTTGATTGTCAGCTAGATTTGTTTATATATTATACTACATTAAATGCTTTCATGTGCAAATTACTTTATATTTCAGATGTTTCTCTAGTGAAATATCCTCCAATGTATTTGTAGTCAATTATGTGTTTCATCCTTAATCTTCTTTCCTGCTCATCGTTTGCACTTAAACAGGGGAATAGACATTCCGCTACACAAGCTGTTGGGAAGCAGCAAGGGACCAGTAACATATAGCCACTTCAGATTTGTGCATTTGTTACATAAGCGTTAGAAAATGCTTTTCTCAGTGTGGACTTAATATGTTAGATGTCTATCATAAAGGGACTAGAATGATTGAAAACAGCATCATGACCACTTTAAAAGATAACTCTGAAAACACAGGAAATTTTCTTTGTTGGCAAATCAGTTAATATTCTACAGGACCCATTTATGAAGACACAAACTTCCATGTTTTTTATACACATTTCAAAATGTATTTTATTTACTGAACTTACACTACCAGTCCAGAGTTTCAGCTGCACTATAATGATCCAGGTCTTCAGAAATCATCCACTACATCTTCTGGTCCTGTTAGGGCATCATATTAGTGTCAGTGGCTCTGCACATGCTCAGTATGCTCTGGGTTTATGTTTGAAAGCTAAGCATTAAAGGGATTGTTCACCTTTAAATGAACTGTTAGTATGATGTAGAGAGAGATATTCTGAGACAATTGGCAATTGGTTTTTATTTTTTATCATTTGGGGTTTTAGACTTATTTTGATTTCTATTCAGCAGCTCTCCAGTTTGCAGTTTCAGCAATGTGGTTGCTAGGGCCAAAATAATTGGGCCCGGAGCATGTGCAGTGAATCAACAGAAAAGAAGTTGGGGAGCTACTGGGGCATCAATGGAGACACTGATAAAGGGCTGTGGTTGCGTTGGTTGGTGCAGAAGTCCTAAACATAAGGGGGAAAATTTATTTTCCTTCGAAGTTGCGCCAGAGTTGGCTTCGCCGCCAGAGTTGGCTTCGCCGCCAGAGTTGGCTTACCTTCGAAGTTTCGCCAGGGCGCCGCTAATTCACTAAAATCCGAAGTGTCGCTCAGGGAGGCGAAAGGTAGAGAAGTTGCGCTAGCGTTAATTCATCAAGCAAATCGAAGTTACGCTAGCAATGCCTAATTTGCATACAGCGCCAAGTTAAAGTACAATGGACGTATATGTAGCAGCAAATACATTACACTACACAAGCCTGGGAAAGCTTTATAGAATAAAATAGAGTTGATATTTTGCCCTATACATGTGCCCACTGTATAGTTTAGGTGCCATATGTTAGGAAATGAAGGGAGAAAGGAGGGTAGCCCAAAAAATATTTACAAACTTTTTCAGCCTATCACCCTTAAAAAAGTAAAAGACGCCAGCGTTTTTTGGGAAAAAATGTCAACTTTTTTTGAAGCAAGCCCTATCTACTCTATTGCACTTCGCCTGGTCTGAGGTGGCGAAGGCAAGTCTGGAGCAAGAGATAACGTTCAGTAAAATGCGCAAGTTAGTGAATTAACGTAATTACGTCTTTTTGCCATAGCGCAACTTCGCCTGGCATAAGGGTGCGAAGTAGTAGTCCGTTAGTAAATCGGCGAAGTAACAAAATGACGTCACGTAAATTTTCGCTAGCGTTAGTCACTTCACCCTTTAGTAAATTAGCGCCTCTAGCATTTCAACCTATTTTTATAGCTTTAGTTGTCCTTTAATATGATGAAGCAAACACTTTTTATAATCAGCCGAGTTGTTTCGAATAACCGACATCTTCAATCTACCTATAAGGTCACTGATAAAAGCAATTATGCAAAAGTACCTTAAGTCAAAGACGTAGGTAATTAAATTGAATTCAAAATAAATCTGCACGCACTCCTGCAACCATGGCCATGGAGGTTAAAAATTTAACTTTATTCCATATTAGTTAAAAGATATACGTCCTTTAACTTTATTCCATATTAGTTAAAAGATATACGTCCTATATAGGACGTATATCTTTTAACTAATATGGAATAAAGTTAAATTTTTAACCTCCATGGCCATGGTTGCAGGAGTGCGTGCAGATTTATTTTGAAGACAGAGTTTGCCTAAGCTACGGGTTCGGGGCACGGCACCCGGACCATCCGGCTAATTTGAGTGAAAAGCCCTTTGGCTGTTTTCTATTATCTAACGATTGGAGTGAAGGGCCTGGGGTCTGGACACCCAGGCCAGATTTTTCTGCTTGGTAAGGATTGCCTAGCGGTTTACATCAACGTAAAAATTTGAGCAATTTGAGCATTACATGTATATATATATACATATAAAAATAGGGGATTTGACTCGTTAAGTTTATAAGTGTTTTGCTCTATTGGTAGATTATAATCAGTCCAAAGTAGATTGGAGCCGGCATCTTCTTCTTTGTTCATATAATTAAATTGAATTGACATGAGAACATTGTAATTACAGAACTGTAACTTTTGCCGCTTATGGGAGAAATACAAAAAATCTTTTTTTTTTTCTTTAGTTTTGAGATAAATGCAAAGTTGTCTTATTTTTACTGATGGGCGAATTTGGGGTGTTTTGCTTCGTGGAAAAATGCGCGAAATTCACAAAATGGTGAAAAATTTGCGAAAATGCGCCGGCGTTCATTTTTTTTTAAAGATGGCGAATTTTCGCGGCGGTTTCGCAAGTTTATTCACCGGCAGTGAATAAAATTCGCTGCGAATTTGCGCCTGGCGAATAAATTCGCCCATCACTACTTATTTTCTATAATTTAGTTTAGTCGTCCCTCTGAACTTGAGGTCTATCTTTAGCATCTGTGATTCTGCTTTCTTAAGTAGAATTTCCATTTGCGATGAAGTTGGAATTCGGCGACGTGATTCCGCTTTGGCTGTGGTTTCCATGGCAACAAGCTGTAGAAAAGGAAGAAGCTCTAGCAATCCCTGTAGGAACCGAGTGTGTATGCCTGCAATATTTATTCCTGTTTGGTTGTTAGCGGCGGATCTGTGGGATTATAAATAGGATTTTACGCTGCACAAATCCCGTAACAAGATTCTTAACCTAATTTGAACTCATGTTATGTTGAGAGGTCTGTCACCTTTATGATACAGTTTCTTCAAGGGCAAGGATTTTTATAATGTCACGTCAGCAGGCAGGCAGAAAGGAAAAACAGAACTTTAAATGAAATATTAAATAGCCTGTCGGTGGGAATTCATGCTGTGGCTGCTTCTTTGTAGGCTCCATGAAGTTTTTATTTCAAAACTTCAATCCCAGTTTTCAAGTGATATAGGGTTTTATTTTCCATTTATTTCACCTAAAGCTTTGTACACACGGGCATTGTCTTATTGGCTGCATTCCCTTCAGTAGCAGGGCAAGCTGAGCATTATCAAGCAGCATTTACCTGTCCCGCAGACATTGCTAGACGTGAGTGTGTGCAGCAACATAAGGAAATCCTGTCGAAACACAAAGCAACTCAGAAACAGAACATGACTGGCGTAGTTCATTTTGTGAACTGAATATTACTTTTTGCCATGTAGTGATGGGCGAATTTCTTCACTTCACGTGACGGCCATTGACTTTAATGCATTTCGGGAAAAAAGTCGCCCGTGTATAAATTGTCAGGCACAGAAAAGTTGTTGCGCGTCAAAATTATTTTGATGCCTATTGACTTTAATGCATTTGGACCAAAAAGCCGCACATGTAAAAATTGTCACTCATTTAAAAATTGTTGCGTGTTAAAATAATCTTGACGCCCACTGATTTCAATGCATTTTGTGAATTTTCCGTTGTTTCATGAATTTTTTCGGAGTTTGTAAATTTTTCGGTGAAGCGTAACAGAACAGATCCGCCGTTAATAGTAATGTGCGGGCTGACCCAAAACCCATGGGACCTGGGGCCAACATCCACAAAACTTTCACGGGTCATGGGCAGTGCAATATTTAGGTCCAGTGCCACCTTTGTCACCAGACATAACAGTGCCCTTCAGTTTGCCCTGCCAGAGTTGTGCAGGTAGGCTCTAGCATCGCAGGCTCTAGAGATTTTAATTTTTTTACAAAAAAAGTGACTATATAGGCACCCATGGGCCGTCCCCTTAAAGCTGCCTTCCTAGGCACAGGCCCAAGATGCATACATATAAATACAGCCATGATGGTGGGCAGGTTTGGGCTGAACTTTACCATACACCCACCCACAACCTTACTAGATATGCCCAACTTCCACCACCAGATGTCTATTTTAGATTTGCCCCTATGGAGAGGGGTAGGGCGGGCATGGGTCTATAAACAGCTACCAGGTTATGGTCAGGTGAGGATAAAAAACTGCAGTTCTGTCTTTTTGTCGACCCACACGTTGTTTATGATTAGTACTTCTTACTATGCGTAGTACAGTATCAGGAGCTACCTGCCACTAGCATTGCTCATTCACTGGGTCCTGGACTTTGGTCAGCCTACTATATCAGGGTCTCAAGCATCAGCCACCCCGGGTACCAGGTGGAGTCCAAAGACAGTAAACAATGTCCAAAAGGTAGATGGGGATCTGCCAGTAGACCTTTAGTTTGTAATTAGTAGATCTCAAGACAATTCAACAAACAGCTTGTCTAAATCAACCTCCTGTTTCATGCTTTTCATCCAGATATTTATTAGGTTACGGTTACATAAGAAAAAGTTGTTTGATAAATATAACAATATACATTTTCTCCTAAATCAATATTTAAGCCATATTTCCATGGAACAGAATGCTAACAATGCTTTATAGATGTAGATCATATTGGGACAACATCACTAAAAGTAGATCTCGTATTAGTAAAGTATGGGCACTCCTGCCTTATACTATATAAACTAGGGAACCTAGGGAAGTAGAGAATCACTACCCCTGAACCTATGGAAACACATCGCAATGGTTAACTCATGTCTACACAAACCTTTCTGCATTTCTTCCACTACCCCATATAATCAGAAAATATCTGTACATTCCACAATTTGATATTCTTCATTAGAATTAGGGATGCACCGAATCCAGGAATCGTTTCGGGATTCGGCCTTTTTCAACAGGATTCGGATTCGGCCCAATCCTTCTGCCTGTCCGAACCGAATCCGAACCCTAATTTACATATGCAAAATAGGGGCGGGAGGGAAATCGCATGACTTTTTGTCACAAAACAATGAAGTAAATATGTTTTCCCCTTCCCACCCCTAATTTACATATGCAAATTAGGGTTCGGATTCGGTCGAATCCTTCGCCAAGGATTCGGGGGTTCGGCCGAATCCAAAATAGTGGATTCGGTGCATCCCTAATTAGAATGTTTATTACACTGCAAATTTTAGTTGATAGCACATTTTCAATGATCGGATTGAAGGTACTGGAACTGTTTGACACCTAAAAAAAACTATTCCATACATTGTGACCTGGTACAAAGTAGAGAATGAGTAATAATGCTTTTCAACTAGCAGGTAGGGCTCTCTGGGATCTTAAAGACATGCAAATGGAAAATCATTTACGTTCTACAATTTCTTTTCCATTAACCGCTTTTATTAAATTTTCCCAAGATAGATGGCGACACCTGTCACTTCTCATTGTCATCCAATAAGCAGGAATGCAATAAGAAATAAATAGATATCTTTTTGGTGATATAGCAGCTTATATATTTAAACATGGACTGCGTGGTTTTCTATTAAATAGGATTCCCAGAGCAATCTTGTCTCTCTGTCCCATTGGTCTAGAAGCTTAGCCCTAAAGAACTTGCTCCTTAAATGAAATCTGCAATTGGATGTAGAACCAGGCTACAATGGATTCTTGCTATTGTCACTGGCTGGCTATTTGCAAAAGAACAGAAACAATACAGGCTCCATATTCATGGTTATTTATAACAGTCATTTTCATAAAATTAAATAACAGTTGAAACTTATTTAGGGACATAAGTGCAAAACAGTTTCAGTCCAGTAACCCATAGCAACCAATCAGCAATTATCTTTGATCTGTCTAGTGCAGTTAGAATAATAAAAGCAAAGGGATGATCGATTGCTAGGGGTGACCACATTAGTGCAAATTCCATTATCTGGCCACTAACATTTAATAACAGTAACATAGGTCAGTGGTGGATGGTGCCCTTATATAATTATATGAAGGAATCATCCCTACCCACTGCTTAACCACATCATCTACATTGATAAACAAACCCAAACCCGGTCACTTTATCTTCATAACAGATATCCTCCTTTGCCTTTATTAAATGAGTTACCCTTCTCCTCTGTAATGTCCTTTTTTAGCATCAAAAGGCGAAAAAGGAGTGATGGACGAATTTGGGCCATTTAGATTCGCCGAAAAATTTCCGAATTTCCTGCGAAATTTTGAAATGGCGAAAAATTTACGAAATAGCGCTGGCGTCTCGTTTTCGATGCCGCCGGCGAATAAATTCTCACAACCGCGGCGAAAATTTGCGAAACCACTGCGAAAATTTGGCGGTGGCCAAAAAACGGACACCGGCAAATTTTTGCAGCGGTTTCGCAAATTTTTGAAGCAGTTTTGCGAATTTCTGCATAAATTCACAAAACTGACGCGAAAATGCACTGTGTCAAAAAAATGTTGATCGTATGAAAACCGCCATGCGTCAACATTATTAAGATGCCCATTGACTTTAACACTGGCGTCAAAATTGACGAGAGCATCAGAATTTATGCTGGTGTCAAAATTTGCGTTTTGTGAATTTTTTCCGCTTTTTCGCGAATTTCACAGATTTTCCGCCGAAGTTAAATGGGACAATGGATGGGGAAATGTTCCGTTTCTCTTTGCCTGTATCAATATTTAGACCCCTTATATTTATACCCATAACATTTGCTGTGACTAGTGAGACCTAAATCACTTTCTCTTGTAATTCAGTCTATTAGACAATGTTGGCATAACATTCTACATTTTTTCCTATTCAATGTTTAAGCCGCGTGTGTGGCGATTAAACGGAGACATTTCACCGGAGCGACACACTTAATGCACCTGTGCGAGCACAGCAGGTTAATAAGAAGAAAAAAGGAAACAAGAGATTGAAATAAACACAACTAAGTGTTTCTATTTATTGCAATAACACATTCGAAACGGAGCATTTGAAAAGAAATCAGAGTCATTTATAGCTCTCAGCCCCCCAGGGGAGCCAGCAAACTGTCTGACGCATTGCCTGCCATTGCACCCAAGGGATCCCTGTTGCTAGAACATGTGCCATTGTGATCACAAGTTGCCAGTCGGCAGTACCAGGAGAATAGCTAAAACATGGGGAAACAGGAAAATATGTAACACATAATGGCTCAGCAGTGAGTCTGTATACACTTAGTTTGGTTTGCTGTTTGGGCACAATAAAAGGTGACGTTTTAAAGAGTCATTATTTGTGTAACATTTAGCAAGACCTGGTTGTTTGGCCTGAACTGGTTTGCTAGAGAGTGTGGAAAAACTGGCTACGATACGTCAGAGCCACAGCTCTCCACACCTCATTTATTCTGTGGTTGTATATAATGCGCAGGAAATGTAATAAAACTTCTTACTAAAAAAGTCGTTTTGTTTGCTCCAAAACTCCACTCTTAAGAGTGCGCAATTAAAATTTTACATATGAATGAATGAAAGGTCTACCAACAATGTTTACCATCCAGTGGACAGCTTTCCAGAAAGAGTAGTAAGTTATATTAATACCCATAGTTTTGGTATGAGATGATTGACGGAAACAAGTCCACATACTTTGATGTTCACTCTGGAGAAGAGGCGCTTAAGGGGTGATATGATAACTGTATAAATATATAAGGGGATCATATAATAATCTCTCTAATGATTTATTTAACAGAAGGTCTTTCCAGCTGACACGAGGTCACCCATTCCGATTAGAAGAAAAGAGGTTCCGCCTAAATATTCGGAAGGGGTTTGTTATAGTGAGAGCTGTGAAGATGTGGAATTGTCTCCCTGAATCAGTGGTACAGGCTGATACATTAGATAGCTTTAAGAAGGGGTTGGATGGTGATTAGCAAGTGAGGGAATACAGGGATATGGGAGATAGCTCATAGTACAAGTTGATCCAGGGACTAGTCCGATTGCCATTTTGGAGTCAGGAAGGAATTTTTCCCCCTCTGAGGCAAATTGGAGAGGCTTCAGATGGTTTTTTTTTGCCTTCCTCTGGATCAACTGGCAGATAGGTAGTTAATAAAAAAAAAAAATAAAAAGGTTAAACTCGATGGACATGTGTCTTTTTTCAACCTTACTTACTATGTATGTATATTACTTTTGGCGATATAGTGTAGTGTGTACAGCTGAACTCCAGTGAGATGTCAGTTAGCCAGACTATTGTTTTGGCCCCATATATGGGCCAATAATGTTCCAACCTAATTTAGAGTGGATTGCCCTTGTATGAATAAAACTGGATTCCTTCCAAAATAACATTTTAACAAGTTGAATTTCCATTGAATACCTTGTGAATATAATTTATTTTAAAACAGTAAAATATCAATAAGTAAACAGTAAAATATTATGTTGTACTAATCTAGATGTCGTTTTACTCCAACGGCCCCTTAATATATCGTAAAAACAAGGCTGAGCATAAAGCAGATTTATAAGAATATTCTGTTTTGCACAACAAACAAGTTGTCATTTGAATAAAGCCCCTGACTTGTTGGCTGCGTTTTTTTGCATTAAAGCCGCCTCTATGAGCAGACTGGAAACATCACGTTGACAAACTTCTCGCATTATTTCACATTTGGAAAACCTGTTAAGTCTGTTTACTTTGTTTTAATTTAGTAAGATAAAGAGCTTGTTCCTTTTTGTTCAGAAACCGATGTTAGATACAGATTACTTTACTTAGTGTTTATCGATATGAGTTTGTAGAGATACCTTTTTATATTTGGAAAGAAAATGTACTCTTTTTATAATTCCTATTTATCTTCTATATACTATATTGACCATTAGGGCAGGGGCACACCTAGCTACTGGAGGAGATTAGTCGCCCAGCGACAAATAGCTTCTTCTTTGGACGACTAATCTCCCAAAACTGCCTCCCCGATGGCAAGAATCTAAATTGCCAACAGGATGGCACTCAGAGCTCTTCATTTTTTTGAAGTCGTCCGAAATTGTCTCACGAGAAAAATTTGGGTGACTGCAAAACAAAGCACTCTGAATGCCATCCTGTCGGCAATTTAGATTCTAGCCGGCGGGGAGGCAGTTCAGGGAGATTAGTCGCCCGAAGAAGAAGCAGATTGTCGATGGGCGACTAATCTCCCCCCAGTTGCTTTGTGTGCCCCTGCCCTTAAACATGCAATATAGAAAAAAGGCACCACTTATTGTGACCAGAACACTTTTTTATGTGAATATTTGCCTTTATAGTGTTGCTGGAAGTTCTTTTCTTAGTTAACCATGATCTCTGTAAAGTAGTGATGGGCGAATAAATTCGGCAGTCATGTATTCGAGGCGAATTTTAGCATTTCGCCATGTTTTTGAGAAACTCCTAAATTTTTTTGCGTGTGTCAAAATTGTCATTCGCATAAAAATTGTCTCCCATCAAAATAAATCGGACGCCCACTGACTTTAATGCATTTGGACAAAATAGTTGCGTATATAAATATTGTCGCTCTGTGGAAAACCTCAGCAGGCTCGGACTGGAGCATAGGAGGTCCACCAGGACTGCAAAATGAAGGGCCCTCCAGCCAGTCCCGGGGGCCCCCTCCCGACATCCAGACTATGAGCTGCGCATGCACGGAAGACAACGGTGCACATGTGAAGACCACGGTGCACCAGCTGATCGCCTGATTGGGGGAAACAGTTTTGGCCCGGTGTGGGACCATGAGGGTCGGGCCCTACCAGGTTTTTTCCCGGGGTCCCGCTGGCCCAGTTTGACCCTGCACATCAGTTCTATATAAATATAGGATACTAAATAATTTCTGTGTGATAAGTCGCTAGGGGTTTATAGGATTGCAGAAAACATTGCACCTGTCACCACAGGTAACCCCTCACCTCCACTATGCAGAACATCAATGATGAGTGTTACTAACAACACTTCCATCTTGTGGTCCAATACGCAGTATACAAAGGGTTAAGCAGATCAAGGTTGAAGTCCAGAAAAGATGGTTAGTGCATAAAGATGGAAACTGGGATCACTCACTCAGTAGAACAGTATAGTCAGACCCACGCTGATGGGTCAGCAACCAAGGATCAGTCAATAGAATAATCATACTACACTCAGGAACTCTATTCGGGCATTAAACCTGTGTCTCTGGCGTCCTTTAATTTTGAATTATTGCTTTATAAGGTACTAAGCTCTCCTGACAGTTTGGTCCCATCAGGGGTGTTCCTGGCCCCCTGCTAGGGGGTTGAAGGGGGATCCACAATGTCGATGGAGGGGTCCAGGAGGTAAGAGCAGAGGGCGCAATTGTGCCCTTTGCACTAGAACAGCCAAATTTCTTACTTGAAAAATGCAAATTCAGCTCTTAAAGTTACAGGAGTGGCATTTTTGTCGCCCCTGGTAACTGGCGAGGCTGATGCCGCCTGAGCCGAATTTCTTTACTCGCCTCATTGGCGCGGCGCCCCTGGGTCCCATGCCAATGATGGGATGATAACAAAGCTGTGATCTTGCTGGGAGAGTACCTCTTTAATGTTCCTATATGGTTCTCATCCAATAACATTATTTAACATATCTAAAAGATCTTGGATCTTGCATGATAGGTTAACGGATATATATATATATATATCTAGGTATGAGCAATCATCAGAAGTGTGCTTCAAAAGAAACTCAACATCTATAGGGAATCAAATAACCCTCTATAGTTCTGATCCCCCAACCAGTGGCTCATAAGCAACTTGTTGCTCACAAACCCCTTGGATGCTGCTTCCAGCGGCCTTAAAGCAGGTGCTTATGTTTGAATTCCAGGCAAGTTTTGGTTGCATAAAACCCAGGTACTGTATACTACCAAACTGAGCCTCCTGTAGGCTGTCAGTTCACATAAGGGCCACCAAATGGCCAATCACAGCACTTTTTTGCACCAACCAGGAACATTTTTCGGGCTTGCATTGCTCCCCAGTCCCTGACTCTTTTTACATCTGAATTTTGCTTATGGGTGAAAAGGTTCGGGATCTCCGCTCTAGAATATATATCAGCAGGCAGACGAATAAGGAACTATTAAGGTTACTTATTAATTTATAATTAATCGAAGGTAAAGGGTATTCATAAAGATGCGTGAAACAGTTATAAAGAACACACACCATGTACTACTTGTACCTTCATACCAGGCATGACAAAAACTGGGTTGAAATCCAAAGTTACAAATGTTTTTTTTTGATGATTTTAATAACCAAGGTTATTTATTCATATAGTGGATGAGTATTATTTCTCAGGCTTACTAAATATAGTGCTGGTTTATCCTTGACAGTATTCCATGCAAACGTATTCTTTTGAAGATAAAAATATATATATTTAAAATATATAGTGTTGCAATACATTTCACAATGACTTAAGTCCAACATGGCCGCAAAAGTGCTGAAAAGCGTCTTGATGTCAAAATGCTTTATTTGCTTTTTAAACTATTTAGAAAGAAATCCTTTGCATGACCAAATCCTTGAAAAGGAACACAGTGTTCTAAAATGATATTTAGAGCCTAGATGAGGCTATTGTAATAGTCAAACACTTGAACAATCAATATAAATGTAAAGTATATTTTGGAGCACTAGGGTCCTTTGCATAGGGTGGAAATTATGGTCAATGTTGTATCTTAAAACATCTTTGGGTGTGAAAAAAAGGCACCTTTGATGAGTGATTTATCTGCCATGTAGATACAGCCATCTATGAACATTGTAACTCCCTCATATGGCCCCAACTTAGTTGATAATTGTGCCCGAGACACAATAGAAGATATTAAAAATAGCACCGCACCCTTTGTTTGGCCAAGGGAAGCAGATAAGGCTATATATATATATATATATGCCCATTACTGGATCTCTGAACAAATGAATTCATTTCCTCTCCCACCTTCCCATCAACTCAAACTGGAGCATTCACTTACAGTTGTGTGGTGGCATAAATATCATATACCGATTATGGACATCATTCCTAAAAATAAAACCAGGTGACAATGCCTTTATTTAACAATTCATTGGCACAGACCCCAAGCTGATCACAGTCTTTGTAAATGTCTTTGTATATCTGGTAGTGGGTGACCACTGAGGGACTTTTACCCATATATTCAAGTGCCAGTGAAGTGCAGACTTCGAGCTTCTTGCTTAAGCATGAATGTCATTAATACAAATAACATGCCTCCTTAAAAGGGCAAATATCCAAAGCGAGGAAAGTACAACCATAAGGTTCCCAAGAACCTAATGTGCCTGGAACAAAACCAAGCCTATAGGATAAACTCCCACAATTAGACATCTCAGTCTCTAACTCTAGTGCTGTTAAAATGGTGATGGATGATAGTCCTATATTTTTATTGCTCATTTATTTGTACATGTTTTGATGTGACCACACATTGGGGGAGGTTGTTGTGCCACTAGAAGGGAATTCAGCACTTTAATTATTAGTCCAAAGCCCAGTGAACTCCATGAACATTGTTTACTTTAAAGGAACAGCAACATCAAAAAATGAAAGTATTTTAAAGTAATGAATAAATCATGTAGTGCACTAGTAAAACTAGGGTGTTTGCTTCAAAAAAACTACTATAGTTTATGTAAACAAGCTGCTGTGTAGCCATGGGGGCAGCCATTCAAGTACAGGACACATAGTAGATACTGTAGATAAGCACTGCAGAATCCCATTGTATAATACAAAGCTAATCTGTTATCTGCTATGTAACCTGTGCCTTTTCTCCTTTTTCAGCTTTGCTAATGGAGCCACCTATACACTGGGAGGCTTTAAATTTGCTGCATTTTGTTAATGTACTGGATGCTCTATAGGGTTGGATTAAAAGCCAGTGAATGGAATGTTTTTATAAATGGGAAGATGTGCACAGAATGTAAGTTATTAATGAATATTAACTCTATTATTATTATATAGAAAATAGGAAGAAGTGGTTCCACAGTCTGATTTAAAACATCAAAATCTTTATTCGTCCATAATTTAAAAAGGAAGACACGTTGTACATGCTGATTGACGCGTTTTTGACGCCCAAAACGCGTCAATCAGCGTGTACAACGTGTCTTCCTTTTTTTCAATTATGGACGAATAAAGATTTTGATGTTTTAAATCAGACTGCGGAATCGCTTCTTCCTATCTTCTATATAATAATAGAGTTAATATTCATTAATAACTTACATTCTGTGCACATCTATTAATCATAAGCATGTGGAACCGCTTCTTGCTATCTTCTATAATGTGCGGCGTTTACCCAAAATATGTAACGATATAGTACGTACACAGGTAAGAAACATGGGAATGTGAGGCAGCCAGTGCTGGTTGTTTACCTAGACACACCATCACATTGGTGTTGGACTGGTCTACCAGTGTACTTACCCCACTGTGGCCTAGGCATCAATTGAACCTCCTGTTCACATTTTGCCTTCTATCCATATAGCTTCACTTTTCCCACTATAGGGGAGGACAATTGGATGGAGAGAGAAAAGGAAGATACAGTGAAAGTCAACAGAACTAAGAAATATAGAAAGTAGAAAGAATGGGAAAAAGTCAGAAGGGGTAAGCAGAAGAGAGTAATCGTAAAGTTCAAACTGGAGAGAGAAAAATGCAGCAAAGATTAGATAATATTTTAAAGCTACGAGGGTGAAAGAATGACATTAGTCAATTAAGAGGGGTCTATTGTTCAAGGTTTTCTGGTGGGTACAAGTCTAACATTACTTCTAAATATGAATATTTCATACTGGAAAACAAAGCTAATAACTGATTTTTCAAAATGAAAAACTATTTATAAAGACATTTTAATGATAATATATTCTGCTGTAATCTTTAGAATTTCAAAGATTTCTTAAAAATTATTCAGAGGATATATAATCTTATTCTAATATGTGTGATTTTTATGACATGTGAGGATTCAATGACATTCACCACTATTTCTTATTTTAATCCATTGACATTCTAATATTTTTTGGTATTTTTATGACTTTGTGGACAAGCTGAAGTACTGAAGGAAGTGCTCATACATTGTGAAAAGTGGAGGGAGCTTAACCTATTTATTAGCCACTTTTTCAGATGGGTTTATCCTCCTAAACATTATTTTTGCTTGTCACACCCAGTGGCTAAAAAATGGTTTAATCATCCTTTACTTTATAAGGCATGAGTGAGGTCTTTCCTTTTTATTTATGTTCTGCCAGGCATCCATTGAGACATTGCACAACTATTTGTGGTTGAACTTCCTTTCAGTCAATAAATAAAAAGAATAAACTATTGTCAGGAACTACCACCGGTGTGTGGTTGGCGGATTGGAGCCTATGTGCTGTGTAACCAAGGCTTGATGAAAAGGCAGAGGCCTATGATAGTGAGCAAATAGATTTAATGTAATAACAGAAGATAAAAATAAAGCCAAGCCAATACTGACCAGTGATTGGGAACAAAAGGCAAAATAACACAAAGCCTTTCAGCAGATGAGGATCAGGTAAGGGGCAACCAAGAGCAGATCTGTGAAGTAGGCAGTGGTCGAGACAGGCAGAAATCAATCATAAGTCCGTGACACGGACAGTAGTCAGAACCGGGAATTCAACAAGAACAAGGATTCGGGCAGAGAGGGAACAAAAACTGGAGCAGGAACAAAACAAGCATGGGGGCAAGATCACCAACTAATATCAATGATCCAGCAAAGGGAGGCAGAAGGGAACTTGTATATATAGGCCCATAATTACCAAATTGTAGACATCTGGCCTTAATGAGCATGAGGGTGGAGACTGAGGAAACAGAGCGAGCAATGGTCTATATGAACAGCCTTGACTTCTGTACACATTACTACCTGGAAAAGAAAGTTAGAAATTGCTGCATATAGGTATTTATTCACTTTACAAATAAACTTCTGTGTACAGAATGGTTTATAATTAGTGGCACTACTGTATATCAGACTCAAAATAATAATTTAGCAACTAGATAAAAATGACAATTTGAGTAAATTATACCCAACTATTTGCAACAAGAGCAACTCAATTGTTGCACTAGGGAGCACCAAGTTGCTTAATGCAATGTGAGTCATTATGTTTTTAATTAACCCAGAAGTCTGCTCTAATGCTGGAAATTACCTAATGCTCTACGAGAAGAGCTAATGACAATCTGATTTGTGTCTACAAAGCCTCATTGTACCTTTATCAATTTTCAGTCTCGTTGGCAAGGGGAGCATATACAAGATTATAGCAAAGGGAAATCACTTTCATATTAGATGTGTAAGGACAATACTTACCCTAATGTTCACCCTTCAGCAAAAACAACAACACTCTGAGTGATCATGAATACACAGACTTGTAATGGTTGTTGAAAATGTATTATTTATCTCATTAATGGCATAAAATATTGTAGACCGCACTCTTGAATGTAAATATGAAGAGAAAGAAGGTTTTACATGGTGGTCCTCATTTATTGAGACAACCTCAAGTTCAAGGTCCATGACACCATTCATGGAGCATTTCTGCATACATGGTTTTTGCACCAGGTGTCTATGGTTCCTATTAATGTTCTGGAGGAGAAAAATACAACTCAGTAGCTGTACATGGAGTCAACTACTGACCAACACTATAAAGTACACATCTGTTCTGTCACATTTGACCAATTGTTTATAATTTACTAACTTGCACAATTTTGTTCCTGAATTGTCAAGTCAAGTTGTTGCAGAAAAACAAAATGGCTAAAGGTGGCTATATATTATAAGATTTGCAATCCTGACAATCTTTCCCCTGACAGACCCACCTTGACAGTCCCACTAACAATGAAAGGGATACAAGAAGTCAGAGCAAGGACCACATCAATGACCAATATGGTCCATGATCCAACAGAAAAATCAAGTCTGCCAATCGATACACTTTTTGTCCAGATTTTTATCGGGGAGGCATGTCGGACGACTCAGTCCAAAGGACCCAAAGTGGCCTCTGCCGGTGTATGGCCACCTTAAAACCATGTTTTTTCATTTAAAAAAGTGTGAAATGCTCTACAAGGTTCTGGCTACAGGTGGCTGCAGGCCATGACATTTTCATGCTTAGATAAAAAAGTTTTTGAGTACCATGTGAACACTTAGGGGCCCATTCACTAAGTTCGAGTGAAGGAATAGAGGAAAAAAAACTTCGAATTTCGAAGTGGTTTTTTGGCTACTTCAACCATCGAATAGGCTACTTTGACCTTCGACTACGACTTCGAATCGAACAATTCGAACTAAAAATCGATATTCGAAGTCGAAGGATTTTAATTCGCCAGTCGAATATCGAGGGTTAATTAACCGTCGATATTCGACCCTTAATACATCTGCCCCATAGACTTTTGTACATGGACTTTCTAACAACATTTATGTGAAATATAAGGATATATGAAATCACTAAGGAGTTATGTGAACATGTACAGATTACAAAACACTGAGGTTACTCTTTTTTCCCTCTATTTCAGCATAATCCTGAGGGTTTGTGGGTGTGTGAAACCCTGGGTAAGCCATTTGGGATATAGGGAGGTTTTGTTGCAGGAGTAAAGGCAGGAATGTTTTACAAGTAATACAATTAATTGCAGCTCCTATTTCCATAACATAAGTGTGCAACTGAAATGAATTTCTCTAATCCCAACACAGCAGGCTAAGAAACGACATCAAAAAATAATATTTCACAAATATAAATATCTTTCTTCTATTACAATTGTTACCGTTTTCCATTATAATAGATTTAGCCCAATCTTAAATAATGTCAGAGTGAATGTTCTTCTTTAATATGATGTGCACATAATTGTTTATAAATCCTTGAAATAAAAAAGAAATGTAATTCAGCAGAACATTAGTTTACAAAATAATTTGCAACAGGATTTGGCAACGGGCCAAAAACATAAAAGAGGTGGAGGGTTGAAGTGATTTCTTAAAACTCCTGGGACTCTATTACTAAGTCTTCTAAGTAAATAGAAAGCTAAGCAGAGAAACTGTTCCATGACACAGAAACCGATGTAGAAACATACTGGGAAAGGAGCAGATGTTGCACTGACCTCCTGTACTTAAATGTGATTGACACTTTGGCCAATATCCTCAGTCTGTTTGGAAGACTCACACGAGAAGCAAACTCATTCCCAAGACCTTCTGGACCACCTGCAAAACCAATTCTTTGGTTATTATCCCATCATTAAAATGTCCAATATAATACTGTACCATACTGTACATCGCTGCAGTGAAGTTCTAAAGAGAGATAACACAACTAATAGAATATCTCTGGGGTGAGTTCTTGTTATTTGCATTTATTTTTTAGGTATCTGTGCCAATAATGTATTCATTTAATTACCATTTTTTTGGTTAGAAATAACAAAGTGTATAGCTGAAAAGGAATCAAGAGTTGCTTAATTCATTTTCATCATTGTTTATATGCACCCTCATGGGTCTTATAATATCTAAAAATCTATTAACTACTTATCAAATACTTAACTGTCTGGGCCATAGATTATAAATTTCCTGGTTTCTCTTTGACCTATTCTAGGCCACAGGCATTAAAGGGCATGTAAAGGCAAACAAATAAAATCCCATTTTTACTTTCTTTAATGAAAAAGAAACCTATCTCCAATATACTTTAATTAAAAAATACGTACCGTTTTTATAAAAAACCTGACTGTATGCAGTGAAATCCTTCCTTCATTTACTGCTGTGGATAGGAATTGTCAGACGGTCCCTAACTGCTCTGCAGGGAAACAATCATAGTTATGAACAGCAGGGGGAGCCCCCACCTTACTTCCCAGCCATGCAGAACTCAAGCAGCTTTGTTTGTTTCCCTGTTTTTGATAATTTATGACGATCCCTAAGCAGCCCAGACCACATTGAGCATGTGCGTTTTCTTGGTCTTGCAAAGATGTTTAACAAAGTTACATGATGGTGACCCCCTTTCGCCAACTTTGAAAGTATAAATCATTTGTTTGATTAGGCTTGTGGTGCAGTAAGTTCATATTTTTAGTATACAAAATACAGCATTTCTAGCCTTATTCTATTTTAGACTTTACTTCCCCTTTAATGACCAAACGTTTTTGACAAAAGTAAACAGTTTTACTGATCATGTATGAATAATATATGCAGACTCCATTCTATAAGAGAAAATAGTTTCACCTCCAGGCTTAACACATAAACTGGATAGGAGCAAAGTGCAATGACGAACACTTTGCATCGATCTTTTACACTTTGGTTTGCAGCTTCTCTCTCTTGTGTGCATTCTCTTCTAAGAGAACTATGTGTTATAAAGCCATTTTGCAGCTTTTGTTTGCATTTTGAATAGAGTTACCCTGAAAAAATGTAGCGGTTACGGGAACTGTGTGTGGCTGAACGTTTGAATTAATATGTATTTTCTGTCATTTATATTATTGACATTATACTAAGGTGATTGTTATTATCATATTTAGTGATGGGCGAATTTCGCTTTGCGAAATTCGCGAAATAGCGAAAAATTCACAAAATGGCGCCGGCGTCTCGTTTTCGACGCTGGCACCCGATTTTGACGCTGCCGGCGAATCGCGCAAATTCGCCGCAAATTCGCGCCTGGCGAATAAATTCGCCCATCACTAATCATATTTTCATGAATCTGTAACCTTCTTTTAAGCTCAGGGACAGTGGACCAACTGTGGAAGAGCAAACGTTGGCCTCAGCCAAAAATATCTGGAAAATACTGAATTAAGAGTTTTGCAAAACAGACAGTAACTAGGGCATAAAAGGTGGGCAACTCTTAGCTCAAGCCATATTTTCTGCAGGGATACAAAATCTTGTCCAGACAACAGAGAAAAAGAGAATGTTTTTGGCATTTATATTGCATGTCGAAGCATTTGCTAGTCAATTTTAGTCATAGTCATTCCTAAGGTGGTTCTTTCTCCCCAGTCTTTCTTCTATCAGAGAAAGGTCAGCGTACTATTTTTGTAAAAATATTTGAATTCATCACCAAGAGATTCTTTCACAATCTTATATACTGAATGTGTACTGGATTTGCTTCAAATGAAACCTCATTGCTCATTTCTGTTCTTCCTTTTGTTCTATATCATGTGAGGTTCTCTGTAGACCTTTGGTTTCGAGCATTATCCTCAGGCTCATCGGACGTGCCTACTGTGTTTGCAGAATATGCTCACTGGAACACAGGCGGATCAATGAGTGAATGAATAATTCTGACTGATCAACCTGTTTTCCTTTGGCGTACATTGAATACAGTACCTGCACTACTAAAGGAGGAAGGAGGGCATCAGTAAAGGTTTCACTTGCCTTTATCCAAAAGCTGTGTGTTCAAAATGCTAAACGTTTATGGCTAAAATTAAATCTAAAATCAGCACTCCTGCTGATTAAACCTCTGTGGTTTAGTTTTAAAAAAAAAAAAAAAAGAGTATTTTCCCCTTACATTCCAGTTTTTAATACTTGTCCTGTTTTTGTACCGAGAAAACGAATGTATGGAGCAGCTGGGTGCTCAGATTAAAAGTTACCAAGAGGTTGCCCATTTATACAGTTTAGGTTCCTTCGTTCTCCTCTATCCAGGGTACAAACCTGAGTGGCATAAATCTTTAATTCCAGAGCAATTAATGATAATCGAAAGTGGGCAATGAAATGTCCCAGTAAATGTTCCTTCTTTTTTAATTATAAAATTGTGCCAGACTAAGCCATGACCCCGAACCTGGGAGAAGGGCACAAACCTGATAGGCTGGAGCACAGCTACAAACTAAGTTGTACCAGTTCAGTTACCCATGAAAGGTAATTGCTGTTAGTAGTTATATGTACTTTGGAGGTGACATTAGTAAGTCCTAGGGGTCTATTTAACAACAGTCAAATATATTTTTTTCCACAAATCTCTAAAATTTTCTGATTTTTCTATATTTCTTTAAAACGGTATAAATTCAAGATTCAAGTGAAAAAATAGTGAAAATCTCTAATAAAATTCACCAAGTAAAAGTTGTCGAGGTCCTATATGGGAATTTTTTCATCAATTCGGTATTAAGAGGTTTTTTGGGTTTTTTTTTTTAGCTAGGAATTGTCTGAAAAACTCGAATCTTTAGAGGTTTTAGTATTTTTTGGATTGTTCAGCACTTTTTTAATTTGTGCTTTTTATATTCTGATCTTTTTATCAATTCAATGGCATTCGTGGTTTTATAGAAAATGAGTTTATTTGTGATTTACCATTATTTGTGAGACTTTTGATAAATAGGCCACATGTGGCTCTTTGACCAACAATGGGCCATGCAGAGTGTGTTCTGCAGTGCTGTACAACAGAAGGGTGTATGGATAAGACATATAAAGGACCAAACATAAGTGCAGTGTGCAAAGTGCAATAGTGGATGCAATTTGCTGTGTTGTTTCCCCAGAATGCAGTTTTTCCCCACTATTGCGGTGTAATTGTGACTGCCAGAGGAATTTGTGCTCAGTGCTATTGTGTTCGATTCAGTGATCGCACTAAAAATTGCCCAAGTTGGGATGGCATCAATTCCACCACTTATCATCAACTTATTTGACTTTACTGTATTGGAAATCTACTATAAAGGGCTACAAACATGTTATCAAGTCAAATATCCTTATTGAGCCCCTGCTTTAGTTACATTATGGTGGTTAAATATTTTGCACTTTAGGACCATTTTTCATATTTAATCCTTCCCCACATCAATAGAAGCTGTTTCATCTGATGATTTATTTTATTTTTTTATTACAAATCTTTTAATTATGATTATTGTTTAATTCTAGCAATTATCCTGTTATTGCATTAGAGCAAATTAGGTTTTACATTCTGGTCATTTTTTATGAACTTTTGAAATGACACCTTTTTATTATTTTTATGACTGCCGCACGCAATTAGCAGGTTATCTTTGGCATAATTATACCTTTATACCAGTATTTTAATCCGTAGAGTAAATGGAAATTTCTCTTAATTTAAGACCATAAAACACATGCATAGTAAAACACAATAACATTGCTTTTATCCTAAAATGTTTTTTTTTTTTTTCAAATTTACAGCCAATTATTACAATTTCAGACACAAATTGCCTGCACCTAGCTGGCACAGGGAAATAGATTACATTATTAAAAATGTCTGGTAATATAACTTTTTATCATTTTTAATCATTCAGGGGGTCAATGTATCCATTGGTAGCTCAATCACAAGGAAGGCAGCTTATGGTTTATATCAGCCAAAAGTGTGACAAACATTTCTGTTTGACTATAAATCACAGTGACTTCTATTGTAAAGCCCCTGTTCATTATAAATTCTTGGAAAGATCTGAATAACTCGCTGGCTCTGTATAAATAAATAAATGATGATCAACTTTCCCACCTGTTACAGTTTTAAAATTCACATTTTCACCAGCAATTAATATTTTCCCAAATCCATTCTACAGTTTCAACAGGCTTTTTGCTTGGAAACTACCAGTGGCATTAATATGCCACCGTGCATTTGGTTTTGCTGAAAAATAATGCTTTTATTTAAAAATTTTAATTTCTCCATGCGCTTTGTCTTGTTGGGAAAAAACTATTTTTTTTTAGCACTGGAGAAAAAACACCCATTGATGCCAATGAATTTTTTTATGGGACAAGTCAAAGTAAGTTTCAAATTATTATAAATTGTGGTTGAAAAAAACTGATTTTTTTTCACTGCTTGAGATTCCAAAATGTTTTCCAAATGTTATGAATGTGGCCCCAGACTTTATTTTTGTACATTTTGCTATGGGCACTATCTTTCACTGTTTTTCACTCTTTTTACTGGCCATTTGGGAAACAAAATATAGAATTTGTCCTGAATTAAACTGCATGTGATCTGCATGACACAAACTATATTTAGACCACGCATGAGACTCAAGAAAATATTCTGCGTCCGTGAGAATTTGGTTCTTTCCATGATGTTACCTCCAGGGCTTCATGAAAATTCCTTGAAAGATATTTGCTTAATGGAACTGAATAATAATTCTCTTCCAATGTCCCCTAGTAAACTTGCAGTCATGTTGATGTAGAGATTTGCATTTCTCGGATGCAGTTGGGATTTCTAGATTCACTGTAGACAGCACAAATCTGAAAGTGGATCTGTTACAAAATTCAGTTCCTGCCTTAAACCAAGCTCTCAGTAGCACCTAACACTAGTGATGGGCGAATTTATTCGCCAGGTGCGAATTCACGCGATTCGCCGCCAGCGAATAAATTCGCAAAACTCCTGTGAAAATTCACGGCAAAAACGGGCGCCGGCGGCAAAAACGAGACGCCGGCGTCGTTACGCGAATTTTTCGCCGTTTCGCGAATTTTTCGGCCAAGCGAAACGGCGCGAATTCGCCCATCACTACCTAACATTGTTGGTTGAGCAAAGCTCTGTTGGTACAGTCAGAAAGTGTATATTCTGAAACCATGCAATACTAACATGGCTTTCTGCTTCACATGTGGTTATTGGATTATTTCACACTCGCTAAAGGCATTGTTTAGACCACAAAACCATAATATACATTAATTAGTGACAATTTGCACAGAGTTTGAAAAGAGTTCACATAAGGATACGTAACACTGGAAAAAACGAATGCCTTGCCTTCCATGTAATGAATTTAACCCTTTTTTATTAAATACCCACTGAAATACAGTTAATTATTCCAAGTAAAATACTAGCCAATCACTGTCCTTAAACCTTACAAAAAAATGCTTAGGCCAAAAATGTATCAGACGGGATGAAATTGTTCCCTACAAGCCAAAAGTGTAGGGCAATGGTTTTAGTGGGAGTGATTGCAGATGTTACGGCCTTGCTCCAAGGGGAAAGCAACATACAAGTTAATTAACAAATGTAAATTATTTGTAAATGTAATATCTATTGAAAGCATTATTTGTCTCTGCTCTTGTCGCTGCTGGTTCCAGCTGTTATAGGACTGTTGTACCACGGGAGTAGATATTTTTTATTTTTTTCCTACTGGGAAAAAGGCTGGTGTCCAATGATTAATATAAGAAGAATAGTTGCCATTCCAGGTAGCTAATATGCTATAGGCCTTTTAAATCCTAAAAACAAGTATTTGTAATTTATCCTAATTTTAACAGGTTCTAAGGTTTTTCCTTTCATTTTCGGAAGATTTTCCAAAGGTGAGCTGTCATCACCTCATCCCTTCTCTCTGAGTCTCTTCCCTGGTCTCGGAGCCCAACTGTGTTTATAAGGTTAATGTATGCTTACCTGTTTGTGCTGCAGTCACCCACTCATAATACTAATATTGCACTGAACATCTAATGCCATGATCCAGGGTGTAAACCCCACTGCTGTTTGGAGTCCAGAAGGATTTTTTTCCTTCAATGCAGATTGGCTGAGCACTAGAGGGCTTTTTGCTTTGCTATGTATCCATATTTGCTTCCATGAAACCAGCTGTGGCTCCCAGGATCAGTTTGACTTTGTGCCGGCCTAGTCAGAAGTGAATATCACAACCCTATGGTGGGGTGAGTACCATTTTTATTTCTACAAGAAAGGCCAGGGAGAGGGAGAGGGTTGGTTGTTCATTGGTGCAACCCTATGGTTGAACCCTAGGCAAATAGAACCCACCGAATGTTTTGGGAATCAGAGTTTGGATCAAGGAATTGCCTATCCACATTTGATTATCATATTAATAAATTCTGATACCACCAGGCTTGTGTGGCAAAATATAAGCAGATCACATCTGTTGGAACTCAAGTGCTCAATGTCTTTTTCAGCTTTCTCGTAGGCTTCCATTGTGAGCCATCATCAAGCACCTTTTAGTCTGGGTCTACTACATTTTTACATGGTGCGAACACTTACGGTATTTGGCAAATTTGCTAAATTTTAACTGATTTGGCCAACAACACAGTGGACCAAATAAGGAGAGAACTTTTAGACCAGATTTTAAATGATTTTTTTTTAATAATCAGGCAGGATCTCCAATAATCTGCTGCTTTGGTCTAGAGGGGTAGGCAGCTTTTAGTGACCTGTGTATAGATTTTATTTCCTTTTCCAAATTAATGTGCACTCTGTGTTTGTTGCTATCTGTATGTTATCAGTACTGCATTTATAAGTGAGATGAATTTGTAAATAAAGACAGAGCAAATTGGCTAAAAGTAAGCAGCATAGCATAGCTTGCCAAACGGTTATAGTGGCATAGCATGTTTAGCAACTTGCCAATGGGAATATGGTCAGAAGTGGTATTAAACATATCCCAAGGTTACCAAGGACTGTAAGGGCCCAGGCAGAGGCAAAGCAACTGATAACAATTCAATTAAGGGGCTCATTTAAACACACATGAAAGTATGAGTGCTCCCTAATAGACACAATGATTATTATACATATACATACTGTATTATTCTGACACTTCTAATGGATAGTGTACAACTGTAACAAACAATATATGGACAAACAATCCCTGTTTTGTTTAAAGGGTAAGGCATTTTTTAGTAGCAGTATGCACAAAATGTCGCTGTCTTAAATATATTGATAATGGGTTGAGTGCAGAGGACTCTTGTATTTGACTAGTGTACAACTGTGCCTACTACATTGGGGAACTGCAGTGCAAACCCTGGAGCTACAATCCCTGATTGGAGTAGCTCCAGGGTTCCCACAGTGGTTTGCACCAATAAGCTTATCCCCAGTAATGTGATTCAGACCTCATTCAGTCCTCTAATGCCTGAGTTGGTCTTTGTCCTCCCATATGTAGGAATGGGATTTTTGGAAAGAAATTTTATTTCCAAGTCGACGTAGAATGGAGGATATGAGTGAAAAGGTTAAAGTTGAAATTCCATTAAAATTGTATTGAAGAGAAACATTTTTTATTTTATAAACAGACTTGGAATTGGCAAAGTGTGCACATTTTTACAATTTATTAATAATCCACTATAACATTGCCAACATGTTAGGGGTCATTTACAGAGACCCTGGACAAGAAAAAAGTGCAAAAGCACCAAGGGATGACAAATCTCCCCGAATCTGACCATGTGTCTCTGCCATAAGTCTGTATTTCTATAAAATGACTCCCTCTTTTATGGTTATATTGACATAACTATAATTTGATAACATACAAGGCACTATAATCAGCAAATAATGACTATGGCACTCAGTGGCGTAACTAGATGTTGCTGGGCCCCACAGCAAATTATTTTTAGGGCCCCCAACATATCCAGTGTTTGTCCTGTTTTACCAATATATGTTCAAATTGCTCATCAATGAGAGCCTCGTGGGGCCCACTGTACCACCTGGGCCCCCCTGCAGCCGCAGGGTCTGCTTCCTCTGTAGTTACGCCCCTGATAGCACTTCTTCTAACTAATAGCTCAGCATCTGCCCAGGCACCACACTGTTAGACCAGATAGTATGGTGCCAATATGTCCTTGTAAATAAAACAAGAGCCGTCGCTTGTCATCAACCTTAGATTCATAAACCCATGGACATAAGACCCTGCTTAACCTCAAGGCCTAGCCTGCAGAGATGATCCTTCACTAAACCACTTATCACTGGAAAATTCTTTGATGTACAGTGGGAGCCGGGAACGGTGATCCCTATGGGGTAGTGAAATAACATCCATGATCCATTTTAGAAAAATCCCAACAAGAGAATATGGTCCAGGTGTTCCACAGCTGGCTACTAGTATTTTTAGTATTTATTTAACATGTGCCCCCTAATTACCGTATATTGTTGCTAGCTTTTGGCTAGATAAAACCATGCAGCTAGTAATGTAATCATGCAAAAGTTCTTTCCCATTGTTTCAGAACTGGATACGACGACTAAAAACATTTATGTGAGGATATTTGTATAAGACAATGTAACATTTGTTTGCCAGGAATAAAAAAAAAACCTATACAATGGGATTTGTGTACAGCACTGCAACAAAGAATGTTGTGGGTTTTAAATATCAGGAAATTAGATTAATATAACATGTGTCAAATATAACGGAACAATGTTTTAATTTGACTTATTATCAGGGATGCCCCGAATCCACTATTTTGGATTAGGCCGAACCCCCGAATCCTTTGCGAAAGATTCGGCCGAATACCGAAGCAATTCCTAATTTGCATATGCAAAATAGTGGTGGGAAGGGGAAAACATTTTTTACTTGTTTTGTAAAAAAAAGTCATGTGATTTCCCTCCCCGCCCCTGATTTGTAAATTAGGATTTGGTTCGGCTGGGCAGAAGGATTCGGTGCATCCCTACTTATTATGGCATATTGATCTGATACATGAGGGTTTGTGCAAATGCCATCTCAAGTAGAAAATGTAACTTTAAAGAGTTATAGACCTTTTTCAAATCTGAAGTTTCTCTCATTCTTTCACCCTCCCTCTACACCAAATGTGTTTGTAATCAGTACATACATCAGGTAGCTTTACTTTAAAGGGGGGAGTTCACCTTTGAGTTATCTTTTATGTAGAGAGTGATATTCTGAGACAATTTGCAATTGGTTTTCATTTTTAATAATTTGTGGTTTTTGAGTTATTTTGCTTTTTATTCAGTAGCTCTCCAGTTTGCATTTTCACAAATTGCTAGTGTCCAAATTACCCCTAACAACCATGGGGGGGGGACCCCATTCACTGGGGAGGCCATTGATTATGTGATGCCAATGGAAAGGATTATACAAGACCAGGGGTCCCCAACCTTTTTCACCCGTAAGAAACATTCAGATGTAAAAAGAGTTGGGGAGCAGCACAAGCATGAAACATGTTCCTGGGTTTCCAAATATAGGTTTTGATTGGCTATTGATAGCCCCTACGTGGACTGGCAGCCTACAGGAGGCTCTACACCTTTGGCAGTACACCTGCTTTTTATCCAACCAAAACTTGCCTCCAAACCAGGAATTCAAAAATAAGCCCCTGATTTGAGGCCAATGAGAGCAGCATCCAAGGGGTTGGTGAGCAACGAGCTACTGGTTGGGGATCACTGTACTAGAAAAAAAAGGCCAGATGTTTGTATTTCCATAATTATGGCACTGTTAAATGGGTAAAAGCATGACTACACCATCAGTCTCCATCGCAAATCCCTAAGGTTCTAATCCCCTGCTGCAGATTTTATCTCCACATAGTTTATATTGTGGATGGATTTACTTTTTTTTACTGTTGTCATATCATGGTACTGCACTGCTCTGAACTTGAGGTTCCAGCTTTAAACTATGTGTAATCTAATTTCCATACCATTGACTCAAAACTGTAAAACTGATATTTGCTCAATAAATAAAAGATATCTTTGAGAAAAAAGCCCTAGTCTACTATTAACCAAGACCCCTTGATGGTGAGGGTCCGGCTAAATAGAGGAGGTATAGAAAGTTCCCACAATTTTAATGTCACAACATTGAGGTTTTTTTTTCTGTTACAACTGTAAGAACAGTGAACTGAAAATCTGCCATGTTTGGAGCTGTATTATGTATCCAAACAAAGCACATTTTCTTGTTTTGAGTTTTTACTGGAATGCTGTGACTGGTTTCATATCTGCCCTACCTGCCTGTAAAGATTATATTGATTTTCAGAGAAAAGTGCAACAATCATAAAACTTCTAAACAAACACTGGGGAAATTGTACCCATGTCATTTCAGCACTTTGGCTTTTTATTTAATATTGTTATTAAGGGTTTGATCAATTCCTAAGAAGATAGCAGTGTATCAATTCGTAGGGTTAAAAGGTAAGACTTTATAGATATAAATGCAGTACTTGCTAAGAAATTGATTGGAGGACCAAACACTCAGAGCTGCTGTGAAAAAAAACATTGTTTTACTGTCCAAGTGTTAACATGTTGTATCAATAATGCCTAATGCAGAATCCTCAATTTATTTGGTCCAACAACTCATTTGAGGAATGTTTGGAAGTCATGCAAAAAACATGAAAAGTCAATAAAAAAGTTTTTATTAATGAGTTAATGTGCACTCGAGGATAAAGACCTGTTAAGGACACATGTAGCCAACTCTGAGACAGTCAATGCCAGGCCTTGGGCTGATAGCACCCAAAGCAGAACATACTGATCATTGCTTGTCCCCATCTCCCCAATAAATAACCTACACTGCCCTGCTACCAACACTATACAATGAGATAAGTGGGTTGTGGGAGGTAAGTGGTGACGAGTGGGTTAGGGGAGGAGAGGTTTGGCTGGTGAGGAGTTGCTGAAGGGTTGAACTCTTAGTAGGCAGAGTGCCTCTTCTGCCTAGTCCTGGTTCTGGTCCTGAAGACAATAGATAGTTCTAGGCAAGACATTGTGGATGGCATTGACCAGAAACTAGCCAGTCACCAGCCACAACACTGTTGAATTAGAGATTCATGGAATCATTGTTGTCAGAGAATTATTTTCATTAAATTACATCCTCAGTCACCTGGTCTTCAATGTCATGACTTTATTCTTTCAAGTTGAATGATACTGTTTTGGGTAGGAGTTATGTGGTTCTTGCTCTAGGTAGTTGTGATGAACGTGGAGCACATAGTGGAAAAGAGGTCAAAGCAGAGCTGTTTGACCAGTTAGTTTAGATCTTCAGTTTCCCAGTAACATACAGTACAACTTTCCCTTGTTTAAAGCCTTGGACCAAGGTTGTTTTCAAGTACAAAATTATATTTATATTTGCAATTTAAAAAATTAATTACTTTCCATTTTCAGCTGAAGTACAGATCACAGTTTGACGTTTGGCATTGTTGAGTTCTAATGGATCGCATTTACATCTAAAGCTAAATGTTTGTCTGTAAAAGCCGCATTAACACTTTTCAAATGAGTCGGAGACTTAATAACCCCAGATTTAAGTGTAATCTATTTCAATACATTTTTATTGCCTTTGATTATATGGTGCACTTTCTATGGAATTCAGTAATCTGCATTTAGAGGAGATGGGTGAAAATAGCTAGACTATCTTTTCTCGCCTAATTTGTTGAAATGGATTGTGGTTAACAAGTGAGCAGGGCTACATGCCTGAGGGTATATCAGTAACAATGCAAACCATGCTTGAAAATAAAGCTTTTGACATTAACTGTGCATTTATTGATTCATTCTAGACGGAAAATATAGTAAAATTCCAAAGTGTGAAAAGCTGGGTTAGGAATCTATTCAACATGATATGTTTCATTTGGTTAGGGTATAGAAAGGGAATCAAATGTAGTCCAACTATATATGCCACAACTTGACACGGTGTGACTATATAACAAACAGGACCATATGACTTCAACTAAATATACGGGGGAGGGACTTAGATTTATCTACTAGAACTCCTTCATGTAGAAAGTAGGTCTGTAGAGTCTATAGTAGGGAAGGCACCAATTTTTTTTTTTTTTGTAAGACTCCAGACTTAAGCTGGCCATAGACTCAAAGATCCACTCATTTGGCGACATCGCCAAACGAGCGGATCTTTCCCCGATATGCCACTAACGGCATGGCTATATCGGGGGTAATTCGAACGTTCGGCTGTATGGCCGAACGATCGAATTACGTTGCGCTAAGGGGCTCCGATGGGTTGGTCGGGTAAAAATCAAACCTTCCAGATCGATATCGTGGCCAGATATCAATCGGGAAGACCCGTCGGAAGCCCCCATACACGGGCAGATAAGCTGTCAAATCGGTCCAAACTACCAATATCGGCAGCTTTATCTGCCCGTGTATGGCCACCTTTATAAGATGAAATATGTTGTCCCTAAGGACACCAGTTTAGCTTACTGTGCACATGCTAAGCTCAAATCCGCCAAGGCCTTGCTTTGCCCGCTCACCACTCAGTCTTTGACCCATTGTATTTAATGCCTTTCCATTATGCCTATGATCATCTCCAATCCACTAATTATGTTATTAGTGCCATTTCCCCTGCTCATCTTGTCAGCGTGCCCTTCATACAAAACAAACAGCAAATATCTTACTCAGTCTCAAATAACTAAGAGTTATGCTGCCCAACATTAACAGTTGGCAGTCATGTTTAGCTGTACAAACATTTTTAGCTCAGGGGACATGACATTTACACAACTACAGAATAATATTTCCAACAACTTTGCAAAAAAGATGGTAAGGGAATCAAATATCTCAGCTAATCTGAAGCTGGCCATACAATTTAAGATCTGCTCATTGGCGAGGAATGATCCAATCATTCGGACCACAGGTCAACAATCGGATCACGAGGGGGGCTTATGACAGACAGTGTTATTTCAGCCCGATATTGGTCAACCAGATATCGCCCAATTTTGCGGGCAGATATTGGTCAGCCAGCCTGTCAGGAGGGCCCCAAACATGACCATCATGATCTAAAGCAGTGATCCCCAACTAGTGGCCCGTTAGTAACAAGTTGCTCACAAACCCCTTAGAGCAGAGACACACTCTCAGATTCGGGGAGATTAATCGCCCAGCAACAAATCTCCTCTTCGCCGGGGCGACTAATCTCCCCGAACTGTCTCCCACCGGCAAGAATGTAAATTGCCGGCGGGATGGCAATTGGTGCGATTCGATTTCCAAAGTTTCCCGAAGTTGCCTCTCGAGGAAACTTAGGTCGACTTTGGAAAACGAAGCGCTCTGAGTGCCATCCCGCCAGTGATTTACATTCTAGGGGCTACCAAATGCCAATATTTTGTACCACGTACAAACATTTAAAAAAAGGTTGGGTCTAAAAACTTTAGACTGGTGTATTTTTAAAACATTTTATAAAAGACATGCCAGCAAAGTCTCTTTAACATGTAACCGTTAAAGGACGTGTAAGAATAAGGCTAGAAATGTTATTTTGTATATTTTATAAAACTTACTTTACCAGCCCAGATATTGAACAGCTCTGTAATAGTAATGTCATGTAATGTTGTATAGTAATGGGCGAATATATTCGCCAGGTGCAAATTCGCAGCAAATTTCCACATTTCGCCACCGGAAACTCCTGCGAAAATTCACCAGCGAAATTTGGACGCTCTTCAGAAAAGTCCATTGCGTGTCAACACTATTTGGATGCCCATTGACTTTAAGCCAGCGTCAAAATTGCAGCGAATTGACGCAGGCGTCAAAATGTAAGATTTTCAAATTTTTCGCCATTTCGTTCATTGGGCACAACTACTATAGTATTATGGGGAAAAAATTTTGCATTGTGGTTAAAAAATGTGCCATTTATGTGTCTGAAAATATCACAATGCCCAATGATCCTTAAGGTATAGCCACTTTATTAAGCTGCATGTTTTGTTACCAGTTGTGGGTGTTCAAGATTCGTTTAAAACAGATGTAAAGCTGTAAACTCTGTTGCCAAATAATCAGTTACATTTTCATACGACCATTTCCTACATTGCCCATTATGTGCATTACCGGCTGCTTGATGCAGTGCCAAATACATGGATGCTATGTGCCTGACCGGACATCAGAATATTAAATAAAAAAAGGCAGAATAGAATTTTAAGGTTAACAGGAATATATTTCATTGTGTGGGGTAAAGTGAACTCATCAAGAAAATAAACAGCCTGCTTCTGGTTTATATTGGCTAATTATCTCAATGGAATTTAACATTAAAATGTTTTATGTTCATTATAAAGCAGGCTGGCATTGCACCAAAAGATCCATTGATCCCTTAAAATTCATTGTGTAACTCAGACAAGACTTGGCAGTTCTGCTTAATAGAGAACATAGGAAATGTGGCCCTAGGTCTGTTTTTTTTTAAAGGGAATATGTAAAAGGTGGCTATTTGCCATCATATAACTACCCAGTGAGGGAAAATATTTAATTGAAACAGGAACTATAGACCACCTTGTACCCAGTGTGTTTATGCACAGAGCATTTGTGCCGAAAGTTGTCTGTAGTGATGGGCGAATTTGCTCCATTTCGCTTTGCCAAAAAAACGGCCAAAAATTCGTTTTTGACGCCGGCATCCATTTTTGATGCCGTTGTCCATCTTTTTTCCTTAATTTTTTTGACGCAGGCAAATTTCCACGGGCGCTTTGCGAATTTTTTTGCCGGCGGCGAATCACGCAAATTCACCCATCACTAGTTGTCTGTGCTCTTCATATTGTGCCCGATTAAGCATTCAGCACAGGTTGCAGTACTGTTGGGTTCAAGGCAGGCCATAGACAATTGAAAAGTACAGGGATTTCCTGCTCCTTGCTCAACTGAATGATGTGTTTGGGCAGGGGAGGTAAATGACAAATGATTGGTAGGGGGACAAGGACCTGGACTAGGGGCAAATTACTGAATAAGTAAGTGTCCTGCACATCCCCAACTGTTGCACCTTAGCAATGCACCTTTTTCTCCCTTCCCCTAATTCCGGCTCTGTGCAATCTAGGCGGTATTCCAGGGGACACCCTCATGCTATGCATTTGTTACTCCATCTTAATAAAGTACTGTCTAATGCAGGCAATGTTGTATTGAGAGTAAGCATTATTTTCCAGGAGAGCAAAGCACTGTAGGGCTATTTTTCTGCAAATAGTGCATTGCCCTATGATTCCTAAATTAGGTTTTGCATTAAAAGCTGGCCATAGACGCAAAGATACAGTTGTACAAAATAAAGGTTCTTACGATTTTCAGATCGCATGTAGAGCGTCCTGACAATTTTTGTTCCATGGCAATTGGTCATTTAGTCAATCGGACAGGTTAGAAAGTTTCTGTCAGTTTGTCAAGGCCATTTAGGGATAGATATGAGATTATCTTTTCTTCACTGCCATTGATAGGGGATCATATAATAAGCTCTCTAATGCTTTATTTACCAGTAGGTCCTTGCAGCTAATGCAAGGTAAACCATTCCGATTAGAAGAAAGGAGGTTCCATCTGAATATTCAGAAGGGGTTTGTTACAGTGAGAGCTGTGAAGATGTGGAATTGTCTCCCTGAATCAGTGGTACAGGCTGATACATTAGATAGCTTTAAGAAGGGGTTGGATGGTGTTTAGCAAGTGAAGGAATACAGGGTTATGGGAGATAGCTCATAGTACAAGTTGATCCAGGGACTGGTCCCATTGCCAAATTGGAGAGGCTTCAAATGTTTTTTTTGCCTTCCTCTGGATCAACTAGCAGTTAGACGGGTTATAGATGGACTTAAAAGGTTGATGGACGTGTGTCTTTTTTTCAACCTAACTTACTATGGATTGGTAGATGAAACAATATGTGGAGTCTAGAGCAGAGAACTCAGATTGTTCACTCTAGTAGTAGACCTACAGGTCAGCACATGCTTGTCTAGGTCATCAAAACCAAGATATAGAAATTCTACTTAGAATTCTTGCCGGAGACTCCCAGTCTGGCAATTTGACTGTCTTGAGCATTTTGAAACAATAATGCTTCTTTATATAATGTAGGTTAGTATGGCTAAGCTGTTCCTTAAGTGAGACTTGTCACACCTTCCAGCTGATACTCATTGATTATGGTCTCTGCTTCCCCCATTTATAATGTGATATCTTTAATCTAAGGCTGCAAACAGCACAAGTTCCTGTACTTCTCTAGCAATGCACATATTTTGGCTTTTATATAAATGCTACACTGATAGAGCGGAATCCAGATACATTTCTTTGTGCTGTGTTTAGCTCATAGTATGTGGTTTTTTTTTCAGTTCTCACTTTCAGAACAGGCTTTCAGTGCTAATGGGAAGTAAAAGGTGCAGGTGGCAGTTCCTGGAAAGTCCCTTGAGCATTTGTTAGTGTTAAAATCTTTGCTAATATATTATAAAATAAAGAAATGTGCCTATACCATAACATATGTGTACAGAAACCTCTGCTACTGTAACCTGTAAATAATCATGGTGCCAACCAATGACCTTAGAACTCACAAGTGCCACCTACAGTAGAATATAAATTGGCTACAAAGGGGCACTAGTATCATTAATATAACAGACACCACTCAATAATTAGGAATAGAGTGTTCCAGCATGCCTGGGTGATGTACTTGGTTCCCCTGAAATACTTTATCAGGGGAACCCAGTATCCGTAGTGATAACACGTTAATGTAAAACTGTTCTTCTATATATATATATATATATATATATATATATATATATATATATATATATATATATATATATATATATATATATATATATATATTCTCTCAAAACTGGAGCACTCATGCATGAAAAAACAGCTGCCTGGGTGCAGTATTCAAAGATTATGTAGACCAAAAATACTGTACAAAAACCGCACTCACAGGACTTTATACAGGTGCAAAAAAAGATCCGTTTATTTTTTACGACGTTTCGGCTTCTATTACTGAAGCCTTTCACCACTTGAGAAAGGCTTCATTAATAGAAGCCGAAACGTCGTAAAAAATAAACAGATCTTTTTTTGCACCTGTATAAAGTCCTGTGAGTGCGGTTTTTGTACAGTATTTTTGGTCTATATATATATATATATATATATATATATATATATATATATATATATATATTATTTTTTAATTTTCATGATATTAGCAACTATTATTTTTACCCTGCCTGTTCCTTTCAAAACACTCAGCAGAAAATTAAGTCAGTGAGAAAAAGAAACACTTTTGGGGAGGGAGGTCATTTACGATTACAAGTAAAGTGGCTAAGTGCAATTTAGAATGCATTTTTTTACCCACAATGCAGTGTTTTGCCCCAGGATGCCAGCATAATTGTGATCACCAGGGGGAGATGTCCTTGCAATTGCACTTAACTTGTTGTTATTATGTTTCTGGTGTTAAAAACTGCTAATATCTTGAAAAATAGAAAAAAGAAAGAATGTATGTACGTTGCAGAAGTGCTCAGAAAAATTTGTATTGAAGGTTTACGTTTCTTTAAAGATCTTATTTACAAGGCAGGTGTCTAAAGGGCAGCTGCCATTACTAAACAGTTAATTGTTGGCTTTAAATTGTCCATTAAAAGTTTAGAAAAACAAAAAAAAAGCAAATATCTGTTGCTATGGGTAACTGCACTGGTGCAATTTTGCTAATTAATTCCCTGGCAACAACCGTTTCTTTGTGCCTTATGGTCCATATGTCTACAAAGCAAACAATTCTATGATGAGAGCTAAAACCACTCTTCCATAGGCAATAGCTGTAATAATAGGGTTATTTTAGACAACAGCCTTTATTGATGAGCGTGAGACACCTGATTTGGCACGTACATTATAAGTACATGGGATATTTCTTAGGTATTTGTTTACGGAGACCGAAACACACAGACAGACAGAAGGCTGATGAATGAGATGGATATATCATTAATTTAATCTTTATAAAGTGTTTTAGGGAACCAAAGTCATTACAAAAACCGAATGTTATATATCAAAGACACATTATCTCTCCCAGTCATAGTCCATTACAGTGCACAGTTTATCAGCATTTCCCTTTGCCTTTCTGTGGGTTTAGCTGGCACAGGGCACGGTCGTATTTCAGACAAAAGGGAGTCATAAAACTCACCTAGAATAGGCACTCAGACTTCTATGTAACTGTAGAACTTCTAATGACCATATGGGTAGACATCAAGAACTATAAAAAAACAATTAGAATCTACATCCTTTATATTATTATTACTATATACT
The DNA here is from genome assembly GCF_017654675.1 of Xenopus laevis. Taxonomy (NCBI): domain Eukaryota; kingdom Metazoa; phylum Chordata; class Amphibia; order Anura; family Pipidae; genus Xenopus; species Xenopus laevis. The sequence continues at coordinate 15,846,945 of NC_054382.1, forward strand.
GTATAGCCTTTCATGGGGTTATTTATTAAGCTCTGAATTTTTATAGTCAGATTATTAAAGGTGAAAATACAATTATATCGGGTAAAAGATTCTTTTCCAAGTCCGATGGTGTTAAAAGTCTGATGAAAAAAGTACTTCAACTCAGACCTGCCAAGAACATGTAAAAGTCAATGACAATTGTCCCGTTAACAATTGGAAGATTTTCTGCGCTGGGGTTTCCCGAAAAAATCTTAGCTTTTCGGAGATTTGACAAAAAATCTTAGCTTTCGGGCACAAATTCTGAAAAAATCTTAAACTGGCCATAGACGCAAAGATCTGGTAGTACGAATCGAGGATTCATACGATTTTCGGACCATGTATGGAGAGTCCCGACATTTTTCGTCCGGTGGAGATCGGTTGTTTGGTCGATCGGACAGGTTAATAGATTTCTGTCGGCTGCCGATAATATCTCTGCATGTATTGCCGATCGTATGATTTTCAGTGGGAGACTGTCACCAGCTTTTGTCGGACAAAACTTTCGTACGATTGCTGTCAGGGGCAGGACATTGGACATTGTTCTTTTGTACTTTATTTGATCGGAATGGTTAGTGGCGGGTCGAGAGATGGGAAAGTCCGATCGTTCAATGATTCGTATGATCGGATCTTTGCGTCGATGGCCAGCTTTACGATTCAGATTTTTTTCACGATTTTATCGTGGCTTTTTCTGCACAGGAAAAATTTGTGAACTATGATTGATAAATTGGGGTGGGGGAAGTCCATGCGGATTTAGTCGGAGTAGTTTTCAGAAAATAATGAGAACTTTTCAAATTTTGATAAGATTTTGAATAAGAAGATAATTTGCTTCTTCCTGGTCTGTATTTACAGTATGTGTAAAATGGAATTATACTTTATTATATTTTATTCATGATAATGTATTATGATCCTATAAAATTGTATGGTGAAAGGTTTCAGGGCTTAGTCGATAACAATGCTGTGTCCATATTGAGAACAAAGACAATCTCAGAATAGGAGGGAGTGTCCCAAACCTTGAGGAAGGAGTATGCTGAGCTAAAGGAATTTCTCACAAGCTGGGACCCACACTTACATTGTCATTAAGGTTAAAAAGAGATATTTGTCCATCAGCATCACAGTGTGCCTGGTTTTCTTCCTGTTGATCCAATGTAAGGCAAACAAAATGCTAGCTGAAAACACTTCCAATTCTCCTTCAACAAGAGAACATTTCCTGCCTCCAAAAATGGCAACAGGATTTCTTCCTGAGTCCACATCCTAACTCATTTCTTGAACTACTTACAAGCATTCAGGGGGTTTTATTTTTAAAACACTAAAACAAACAATTGTGGAAATCCTCCAGAAAATAGTCTACATAACATGGACTTCTACAGAGCAGCCTTTTATTCTTCAAGCAGTGCTTGTCTAACCTTTTAAACTCAAGTCCCTTTGGAGGTGTAACTTTTTTTCAGGACCCCCCCCTAAACTTATACCAAGGTCACAGATATAAGAAAGCATTGGTATGTCATTCAGCCCTAGTTTTGAGAATATCAAGATCAGAAAATAGGGTTTTGCCGCAAATCTCAGCCTGATCGATCTTCAAGTTGGGCTTTAAGGTATATCCAGGAGAGCAAATAGGCATTTTCCAAAGTCTTACCCCAATGTTGATTTCAGAATCCATTTAATGACATATGTTCCCCAGCCTTACAGAATATGAATATATGAACAAAAACACTCTAGCTGAACTGCAGCTCTCTTTATACTCCTCAGCCTTCAGGATGTAGACAGTGCTAGTTCAACAAAAGCAATAGGTCTCATTTTCCAATTACCTCATCTGGCAGGTTTTGTTGTCTATGCTACAATTTGGTCTTTCTTGCAAAAGCAAATCTACTGTCTCTTCTGATTTGTATGTGATGAGGGACCATGGTCATTGCAGCAACGTTACACCCAACCTAGGGAAAATGGTTTCTATGCTGAGCTGTGCCGTTGCTACACTTGAATCCTGAATGCTATGAAGATAAATACAAAAAAGCTGTAATAGTAATTCGGAACAAGGGACTGCATCAATGAAAAGATGCTGTCCATGATCCAACTGGATTTTTAGCTCTGCCTAATCAACATCTGCCCGTTGATTCACTAAGATTCGTAGTTACGCCAGGTGTAACTTCGCCGCACTTCACCAGGCGTAGTTTCGCCAGCGCTCCGCAAATTCACTAAAATCCGAAGTTGCGCTCAGGGGTAGCATAAGGTTGCGAACTTGCGCTAGCGCTGATTCGCTAAGCGAAGTTACGCTAGCGATGGTTAATTTGCATACGGCGCTAAATTCAAATTTCAATGGAGGAATACGTACAATCACTACAAATGCCTGGGAAACCTTCAAAACATCAAATAAAATTTTTTTTTTGCCCTACACATGTGCGCACTGTATAGTTAAGTTGCCATGAGTTAGGAAATGTAGGGGGGAAGGAGGGGAACCCCAAAATTTTTTTTGATCTTTTTCAGTCTATCACCCATAATATAGAAAAAACGCCAACGTTTTTTGGGACTTAGAAAAAAATTGAACTTTTTTTGAAGCAATCCCTATCTACTCTATTGCGCTTCGCCTGGTCTGAGGTGGCGAAGGAAGTCTGGCGTAAAAGGTAGCGTTCAGTACAATGCGCGCGTTAGTGAATTTGCGTAGTTATGTCCGTTGCGCAAATTCGCCAGGCGTAAAGGTGTGAAGTAACACTAGTGAATTTACGCCAGCATTCGTAAGTGAATTTGCAAAGTAACGAAAATGACCAACTCTAGCGAATTGACGCTAGCGTTTGGCGCTTCGGCGCTTGGTGAATTTGCCCCAAGGAAGGGTGGCTTGAGGTTGGCGGGGAGAGAAGAGGCAGGGAACCAGTTTTTTTAATATGGTTTAAGGTTCCAAAAGAAGCAGCAGTAGGGAGCACAATGGAAGGGATTTTCTGCCTTTTTGTTCCAGTGATGCACCCTGTGCTTTTTACAAGTTTTTTTTCACCATTCAACAACACATCAACACAAAAATGTGAAATATCCAGCAAAGGCAATTTTACTGTGATACTGACCTAAAAAAATTCTCTTGGGTGGCCTTTGCATGCAATTGACATAAGAAGCAACAGAGGCTGTTTCAGACATTTTTAATGTGAAAAAACACTGTAACAAAATGCCCAAAATCACACTGTGTGCCATTTAGCCAACGGGCAAAAGCACGTTGTACATCTTTATTAAAAAAAAGATTCTCCCCATTTTCCTATCAGAAAGTGACTTAAATGCTGAAATACACAGAATTTTTTGGCTGAAAATATCCTTAAACATTTTGATGTGAAAACCAACCTACAGATATAAAGTAGAATTATTCTTAGTGAAAGGTTTCGAGTCAGTTGGTTAAATATGGCAGTTCCCCGATAAAATTAATTCAGCATGACGTAAGCTTTTTTTCCCTGGCCAGGAGTTTGAGTGCTGATATCACAAGCTGATTTTTGAAGAATTGTAGCTGAAAATGCATTTGGATTTTGCTTTCCTTCTCTTATCTTGCCTTATCCTGTTTCCTGTTGTTTCTATTGGTTTTGTCATGTACAGTCTTGCTAATAACATACACAGCCCTGATTACTTTATCAATGAAGAATAATACACAGAACCTAGCCCAGCCTACTGTTCTTTTTCCCTTAGAGCCAAAACAAATTGCATTGACACAAATGAGCTGTCCTTATTAGAAACAATCCATGGTGTTCTTAGGTGAAAGAATATTTTGTAAAATAATTATAAAAAGTGACTACGACCATTAAAAATGAATGGGATCTAAAACGTAACACAAATCTTTGGAACCCAATTAGCATTTTTTTCTGTCTACCCACTTTGACTGATATGACAGCTGGAGTGTTTCTCATTTCCTCCTTCATTATTAACCTAAATCATGCTGGGAATTATAATTCCATTAGGATTGCCCTAAAACTGGACACTGACATTACTAAATCAGATGAGATGTGTGCTATAAATTGTAATCATTTTTATGCAAATAAACTGATCAATGTTATTATTACCCTTTATATATCACTGACATATTTATGTAGAGCTTACAGAAATTGTTAAACCATCACAAAACGCAATTTAATGTAAGCTTAATTTCATTGAAATGAAGAAACGTATACATCTAAAAATGATCAGATAGGATTGCTAGAATTAATATCATTATCATTAGTCTTCTTGTAAAAAATTTTTTAACTATTCCACCTTTCTCTCTAGATACAGGTGAAAGTCAGAGTTGCTTCTTTCGGTGGGCATTACCGACTAGTGATGGGCGAATTTGCGAAAAATTCGCGAAACAGCATTTTTTTACGCCGGCGCCCGTTTTTGACACCAGCGTCCGTTTTTTTGGAAAAATGTTTTTTGACGCCAGCGAATTTTTGCCGCGAATTTTCGCGGGCGTTTCGCGAATTTATTCGCTGGCGGCGAATCGCGCAAATTCGCTGCGAATTTGCCTCTGGCGAATAAATTCGCCCATCACTATTACCGACAAATACCAGATTCTGAACTCCATTTATCCAGACAATGCATTAGCACTAAGGGGCAGATTTATCACAATTTCTAAACTGTTATAAATACGGAAAGGCCATCTCCCATAGACTCCATTTTATCCAAAAAAAATCCAAATTTTTAAAAAATGATTTCCTTTTTTTCTGTAATAATGAAACAGTAGCATGTACTTTGTCCAAACTAAGATATAATGAATCCTTATGGGAAGAAAACCAGCCTATGGGATTTACTTAACTTTCACATGATTTTCTAGTAGACTTAAGATCCAATTTACATTATCCGGAAAACCTCAGGTCCCCAGCATTCTGGATAACAGGTCCCGTACCTGTCGTTTTTACCCTGATTCAAGTTTTTGCAGCAAAAAATGTGAATTCTACTTAAGCACAAAAAAAAACTGGAATGAAAATATTTGGCATCTCAAAAATAGAGAGATTATTTTTGAAGCTTGTTTTCAATTCAGATTTTCATGATTAATTTGGCTGTTGTTGAAATATGTGACCAAAGTATGAAACGCACCAAGGGCTAGAATTAATTTGCTATGGAAAGCTTATCTCCTAAATCAATTCCAGATGTTTCCATAGAGCCAGATTTAATTCAGTTAGAAAAACTTATCTCACTGTTTATCACATGAAAACTCTATTAATGTCTAAGGGAAAAAATGGAACAGAATTAGGCACAAAATTCAAATATTTAAAGTGCCGGCATCTATTGTACCATTGCCCAATGTAGGTCTTATTTACTAGTTCCTGAGTGTGATTCCTGTTGTTTGAGCTGTGTTTGACCCTGCCTGTCCCTGTTTATTTACTGTCTGCTGCCTGTCCTGACCCTTGCCTGTACCTTGACTATTCTTACCGAACCTGCCTTGACTATTCTCTCATCTCCTGAATCTGTACCACCTCTCCGGATTGGTATGGACCCAGCCTGTTTCCCGATCATGCTTCTGGTTCTCCGTTCCAGTACAACGTTTGGTTCCCTTGTCTGCCCATAACTCTCTGCCTGGATCTCTCACACTAAGACCTGGCACCCAAGTAGTGGAGGGCTCCTCCCAAAGCCAAAAGTGCTTGTTAAGGCAGAAGAGTGAGCCACGACCTGGGCCTTGGAGTTAGTTCTGGGGTTGGGACTCCGTTCGTAACAGTTAGATCAGATAAAGTCGGATGGGGTCTTTTGTTAATGCATTTACATCTGATGTACTTATGTATTTCAATAAGAAAAAAAAGTCTTTCCAACACCTTCAGTTTTTATCTTGTCGGATGAAGATGCATCATGCAGCGATCCCATATGTCTATATATATCTTAACGGATGGAAAATTTTACAAGTAGGTTATGCATCAGATTTTTCTATCAGTCCCATTATATTTTGACCAACTCCACTTCATTTAACTTGTCGTATGCGTTTTGTCAATACAACACCATCCTACAAACCCTCCCTTGTAGTTTTGCCCTTAGGGTGTTACTGTGATGCCTTGAGTCATCCGCCAATTAAAACACTCTTGGTCTAGTTTCCAGACTGATTGACTTAATTCCTGGTAAATTACATTATTACCAAATTACATCATTTATAAAGTTGATTATAAGTTCTGAAGTTGCTTCTCTAGTTCTACAAGAAATCGACTACATGGGCGCCACACCTCAAGAGTCTAACTTAGGGACAAGTTGTTCAGCACAACTCAACATCTCACCTATTTTACAAAAAAACAGTTTTTTATAGAGGCATTTTGTATTTTAGTTTTTTAAGTAATGTTATTGAAATGCTGTCATATACTTTCTATACAACATTAAAAAATGTTTGGCAAGCAGCTACAAACATGTAATTTTGGGATGAAACATTAACATTAGTTGCGGCATCTATTTTTCCTGATATTCCACAAGCTTTTTGTAGTAATCATGCAACAGTCAACAGACAACTATGCCTGCCATGTGTCAAGATTAGAAGCCTTTCATATAGAGCGAGTGTGCAGCATTTCAGGAAGACACAAAAGCGTTCTATCTCCCTGGGGAAATTGATGCAGCAGAAAGAGTCATTGCCCGGAGGCAGGAAAAAAAAAGTAGCACTTAAGATAGGAGTGTTCAGGACAGATTATTGCTAACAATGCTCCCTTTCTGAAATCTCTGCAGAAAAAAAGAAAATTGACTTCTATTAGTGAAAACACGTTCCTTTAAAGAAAGAAGTGTATTTCAGCAGTGGCTGAACCCTACCCTATTCTGTGTTTCAGCCTTTTATAGAAGGAACTAAAATCATAGCAGATAATGGTCATCATCTGCATGAAGTTAAAGTTAGAAGTAATGTTGGCCACTTCTTTCTGAAAGCAGTTACATGTGGATCTCTTTTACACTACAAGACAAATATAAGTCTATAGACTCTCAAGCCACCATGTTAGACTGAGTATTTGTTTGACTGGTAGCAACCAGCCAGGAAGAGTCATTTACTCATTTTCTAAGTCAAGTAGAAAAAATCTTGATTGAGTTTTTTTGCAATCACATTTCTTGTATACTTTTGCCGCAGAAATCCCATTTCTCATTCATTCTTGAAAAACCGGCTTCTTAAAAAACTAAAATGGTGAAAGAGCTTGAGTACTGCAAATATGCCTCCCACTGACTTTTATAGAAGCTCATCAGGTTTTAGATGCTGAAGTTTTTCATCTGAATTAATAAGATATCATTCAATTAATACATTCTATAATTTGATTTCAGACAATGTGGTCTCAAAATATTGAATTTGTGATATTTCTTGGACTTGATTGCATCAAATCTCTGCAGACAATATATAGCTAATATATTATCAACATTTGAATTGAGTTTTAATCGTAATTCAAGTTTTGTTGTGGCACATTCGAATCTGAGTCCAAATGCCAAAAATGCCAAAAATTCAAAAAATTCTAGTTTTTTATAACTATAAAAACTGCATTTTTAGTGGGAAAAAAATTGATTTATTTCGAGAGTTACGATTTCCCGAAGAATGTAAAAAGTCAGAATACGAAAGTTTTCTGTGGTCTGCGCTGGAATTATAACAGATGATGGTTCCCAATGATGCGCTCTGACCACTTGCCTTTATCCAATTCAAGCATACTCGGTGATACAGTGGCTTCAATAGTGCAGATACATGTACGCGTTTCACGCCGGTTTGCATGTGAGCATGAAACGCATAAACGTATATTCATAGAATCATAAAAAAAGATATAAAATCATAAGAATGATATAAAATGACAACATGGTCATGGTGAGTGGAAAGAAAACATTTCCTGCTCCCTTGCCACTGATATTTACTCCCTGTTACAGACCGGTTGCTAAGGTTCTACTGACTTGTAAATTCATATTATGCTCAAGTCTTTTCAAATATTGGCCCAGAGGTTGAATTAAATAGAGAGACGTATAGACAGGCCGGGCTGACAGAACATCCCCATAGACATCTCCACTTGAATATGCTTTTCAGAAGTCATTTCGATTTTGCAATGGACTCATCTGTCAGATTACACTTAGGTTGCAAAGGCTCATATGAATATATATTGGTCTGAAGATGTTACTTTCAAAGAGTTGCTAATTTCCTTGAACATAATATTTTTAATTAATATGTACCAGTGGATTCGCATGCAAAAAATAAAATCAGAGTGAGTGAAATAATTTTCTGCAGAAATATGATTAAGTGAGAAAGAATTACATCAAAAAGATATTTTATTCATGATGATAGATATTACAGAAATGCTTTTTTTTAATTAATCAATATGTTATATATGTGTCATAGAGCTGGTGTTTGAGATGAGACAACCCTATGGCATGAGACAACCCTATGACAGAAGAAATCCAGCCCTTTGCATACCTACATGCAGAATGACTACCATCGTTGTCTGCATTGTTCAGTGTTGTTGGTTTCCCAACAGAGATGGGTCGTGCTATGAGCTGCCAACTCAGGGAAGCATGTTCAGGCAAACACAGGGCTTCATGTAGGTTCAGACGACAAGCTGGGTTGGGACACAATCTTAGCACCCTAACTTGTAAAGCAGAATTACAGCATGAAACTATTTGCTAATGGTTGTAGTTGAAATTTAAGGAAGTGTCATGGAGGCCACGGTAACTAAAAGCTGGCAAATGAAATGTGGTTCTTGTAATGTCAGCAGTGATGCTTCTTTTGCTTTGACAAAATACTTTCGTTATTTATGGTCCTAAATATGGATGAATTAAAAAAAAAAAGATAACATTATAAATAAACCTGCACCAGAATCCAAGTCTATACTTTCTGTCTTTATAAAGAAGAAGACAAAAAACAATGCAAATTAAGGCCAGTGATTTAAGGACCACTGATTTTATTAATAATGCTAACAAGAACTCTCAAGTCACAGCCCATTGTTCCTCCCTTGATGAAAACTACAAAACTGGTAAGGGTTCTTCTGTAACGTTACTAATTTTTGGTTATTTAGGTTATGGGTTAAAAGGGGCTAATCAGATCATAAGAGTGGACTATGCATATGTGTCCTGGAGGATTGCATGACCCACTCCACTTGTATTGTATTGAACCTGCCTGATAGACACCTGGCAGATCCCCAACTAGATATTGGTTAGACATGCTGTAGTTTTGGCTCCATATGTAGGTCTAGAGTTTCTGAGTCAATGGCAGCCCCTGTATGGCTATCTTAACTTTGAAGAAGTCTTACATTTGCTAATTGTGAAACCTCTGTTTTGTGGATGCATATGTTACCTTTAAACATTATTATAAACTGATCATTCCACTTCAGTAAAGTTAATTGTCAAGCCCCCTTTTATATACATTTTTTAATTTGATTCCTGAATTGTAGGTCAGTCAGTTCTAGAACCGCACTTTGTTCTTGTTTTCAATTTTATGTGTTTGGGATCACAGTCCTTTTGAAAGATAAATTGTATCTCAAGCTTTAGTTTTTAACAGGCTAAAACAAGTTATCTTGCAGAGCTTTAATTATAAAGGGAAATATATTCTTACCTTTGCTTGATATCAGATAGTGATAAATACAATCATATGCTGTATATTCACTGATGATATATTCACCCTTCAGGTTTGAAGACCTGTCTTATGTATCCAATCACTGGCATAACTAGATGCTACAGGACCCACTGCAAATTCAATTTAGTATTAATACGTTGACCTAGCCTACCAAGATATATTACAATTGCTCATTAATTAGGGCCTCACTGGGACCCCTACACTCCTGGGCCCCACTGCAACCTCAGGGTCTGCTTCCTCTGTAGTTTATATCCTGTATCCCTAATTCCCACAGTTAGCCCCTTTCTGGAGTATTCTGTGCTCTGTATGCATCACCCCAATGCTATTAATTCTTCATCATTGTTAAATCTTTCCACCTTATTCAGTTCAGCCAGTGACTGATTTATGGACACTATTGATTGCCTGTAGCTTCATTAGTATGGACGGCTCTTGGCTCCACCATCTTACACACCATCGCATCACAAAATAATGTAACAGACCGAGTTACCTTGGTTCTGGACTATAGAACCCATGGAACTGTACACATATATTTATTATATGGATAATTTCTGTTGCCAGTAAGAAACTGCATCAAACAAGCTCCCCTCAACTTATTTTTGGTTACTTTATTTTAACTGGAGAGCATTGTTTGTAGCGTTCTTCCTTTTTAAAGGTTCACTGCTTGGATACAGCATCCTACTGCTTTTTCAGTGCACTCTGGCAAGTTAAAAGACAAGAATTTCACCCCCAATGCATTGATGGCTTGGCCAAAATGTTTTATGACGATTTGCTTTGTAAGCTGATTATGTTGGAAGACAAAGTAACTGGGAAATCTAGTGGGGAAAGCAGGGCATTCACCTTTATGCTGAAACAAAAGCAATTAGGTAAAAGCTAGGGACTGCCATGCTGCACACAGTGTATGATAAGACCGAAGGGAAATAAATATGTCTTAGATAGGAGTGTCATTTGCCTTTTAAATATTTTCATGTAATAGATGATTAACTTTAGCATAGCTCAATGCATTTTGTATTTAAAGTTATTCCTATAAAAGGAAGACTGAAATACTGTATAAGCAAATGTTTGGTATATGATGATGGTGGGGATAGTATTTGATGCTTAATATTCCTATCTGTATGATCTACGGAACCTTGGCATTTAATATTATTGATAAGGAAGCTGATTTTAGCTGCTTGTGGGTGTGCATAAAAGGTTTAAGAAGATAAGACAACATGTACTCTAGACAAAGTCATCTGTTCATGTAGGCATTGGTTTTATTTGACTACCCAAGGAAGCAAAACTGAATTCACTCCAAGATTTTACCCGAAAAGTGTCTTCAAGCTTGGCCCCCAAGGGAGCCAGATACACAGTTTGTAAACTCCTATCTTAAAGCTTTTTGCTCATAAAAGGCTACAATGAGCTGAGAAGGGAGGAAAGTAAAATCCCATATCCTAGCTAGCTAACACATAATGGGCCTGATTCAATTTGATGAGAAAGCTTATCTCCCAATTCCCAGATATTCCCCATAGCCACATGCAACTCAATAGAAAAAAACTTATCTCACAGTTAATCACATGAAAACTCTGGAACGGAATTAGGAGAAAAGTTTTTCGCTACTCAAATTGAATCGTGCCCATACGTTTTCACGTGATAAACAATAAAATAACATTTTCTTATTGCTTTGAATCTGTCTCATTATACCATTTAAATTTCTTCAAGAAAAATCCAGGGTTCATGAATCATCAATGGATCAGTTTGCACCAAGGCAGTGACCCATAACTGTCAATCAGTAATTAGCTTTTACAGGAAGAATACTACAGGCAAATATATGATTGGTTGCCATGGGTGCTTAGGTGCAAAATTGACTGATCACATGTGACTAATTTCAATTGTATGTTGCATTAGAGATGAGTAAAATATTTGGGCATGTCCAAGCTATCCAAAAACCACAAAAAAAGCATATAATCCCATTTTGTAGAGGGCTGGGATGCTCCAAATGTGTTATAGTTTAAAAACTGAAGATAAGTGTTACGACGGCTGTACACAGACCAAGAGGGTTGTTCTTATTTTTGACCAAATTGGCCAGCCATATGTATGACCATGGATGTATGAAAATGCAGAGCAATTCTTTTCCAGTCTAGTAAATTACTCTAGACCAGAGCAGTCTGAACTAAAGACCCAGAATTGGCCCTACAAGGATTTTTATACTCTACCCCCCAATCTGCTCATGGTCTACATAGACTTCTTTGCAAGACAATTTAGTACAATTTGGTGTTCAGTTCTAGAAATGTACTCCAAAAAGTTTCAGCTTAGAAGTCTGTTGGGTGACAGTAGTTTCAACTTTCTTCTACACCCAGTTCCACGGCTGACCAATTAAGGATTGAGTCCTAATTGTGTTCAAATTTAATGTTCAAAGCACCAATAAATCAGCCTTAATCATCTTTAGTTAATACTAACAGTCTGGTGATTTCTGTGAGTGATGCTACATGCTTTCTACTGTAACAACAGCTTGTATTCAGCTCATGTCAATGTACGTCCGCATTGCTGTACTAACAGATGACATAGGAACCAATGTTAGGGACCATTACTGATAATATCGGCATATTCTTTCAGTTTTTCAAAGCTATTGAACACAGCATCATGTTGGAAGAGATTGATGCGAGCAGCGAGCGTGGCTCAAGAGGACAATATTGCACTCCAGCCCTCACTGTCCATCTCTCCACACAAGTGCTTTCTCAAGAAGCTTTTAATGACTTGTGTACATTAAAAGATTGTATTTAGTTAACTGTAAGCATTTTAGTATATGAAGAATTGATTGTGATTTCTGACACAGGGGTTTGAAGATTGGAAACAATATATTGATTTCTGAATTAAAACCGTCTTCATCCTTGTAATGGAAGGTCCTGCCCTTTTTTGAGAATTATCTGTATGGCATTTGCTTTGGCGTCTGCTACTGCTGATCCATAGAGTTATTATTAGATGAAATGAGAAAAAGACGGGACCGAGAGGTCTTTGAATTGAAGTAATGCGCTATTAGGTATCTCCATGCCAATACGAATGGGTACATTCTGCTTGGAAATGATGAACTGCTGATGGCGTGCAGTTACATGGGATTATTAATGTGCCTTTTGAGTTTGGCGTGCAGACTCAAAGGTAATGACTATCACTTGGCCCTGAAGGTCAGGCCACAAAACATCAGGACTGCTGTGAGACCAGCAAAAGAAAGTGTATTTTTCATTTTAGTCTGGAAATGCTTTTATTTTTACATTGCAATATTGTGTGTGTGTGTGTATGTGAGATTCAAGAGGTGGGTTAAATTTTATGAAGGTTTTATTATACTGCTGTCTACACACTTTAGCATACTACACTTCTGCATTACCTTGACATAGGAGTATATATAACCCTAGAATGGGAGTGATAGTATATAGCACACACAAAAATATAAATAATGGAAAGCCTCATTTGATACCAGTATCTTCTGCTAACCATGGATGGGTGAATTTTCGCCTTGTTTCGCCGCAAAAATGACACCCATAGACTTGTATGGAGTCGTGCGTCAAAAAAAAAAGAAAATACATTTTTTTGACGCCCATAGACTTTAATGGGCGTCGCCGGCGGCAAATTTTTGGTGAAACGGGTCAAATTCACCCATCCCTACTGCTAACATTTACCCCACCCATAAACACAAATGAGTTATTTATAAACCCTGAGCAAAGGAAAGGAACTGCCTTTAATATATTGATTATTAGTAGTGTATATCAACCTCCCAGCCACATAATATGCTGATTTCATTCCTCTGCAAGATATATATATATATATATATATATATATATATATATATATATATACCAGGCAATGCTTCATTATGGGTTTTAATAGAAATATGCTTTTTTGTGGTTGTTTTCAATTGATTCTTTATTCAGGTACTGTAAATGTAATTAAATATAAGTGATGAAAGAAGAGTATTGTATTCATATGTATAAAGTCAACTGTAATTGATCCTGATAAAGAGTAGCAACTTGAATCAAGCAGAGACAGGAATCAAGTAAGGGCCAGTAAAGGAAATTACAGTTGCCTGGAGAAAAATGAATTGGAAATGAAAAGAGCTGGGAATCACTGCAGGGGTCTTCACCACTGACATCAATAGACTTCATGACATTGACTGATCTTGATTCCCAGTTTTGAGAGGGCTGTTCCAGCTGTCATGCCGGGAGCATTACAGCAGTGGAATTGTGTGCTACTGCCTTTATTTCATTCGGGTTAACTCCCCTTAACCGAGCATTCTTCATGTTGATTGTCAGGTTGGACAGATGATGTTGTGAAGGTGTGAGAATTGACACAAAGCTGTTCTTTTTCCAGTGTTGAAGGGTGTATTTAATTAAAAAAAAAAGGCCACTTACAGTGCTGTAATCATTCAATATCTACTGTATGTCAACTCATGGCCGTTGTTTCAAAGAAACTTAGAGGGACACTAAAATAAAATGGTATATTTGTGCTTTGGTACTTTAAAGTGTAAAGTTAAGCCGTAGAAGGGAAGTGTATTGTCTGCAAATAATATGGTTTGTACCGACTTTCTATCTTAAAAAATAGAGAATCCAGAGGCTTTTATTGTCTATAAAAAAGAAACTGATCAGTCTGGCCTTGGCCTGAAAGTTTTATTTATTTTATTGCAGAGCCAGCAATGTTACATTACAACAAGTAGGAGAATCACCAGTAGAGAGACATTTGTACCCACTCAAATGGTGGTATTTGGTCTCAACCATTGGGTTTTTGTGATTAGTAATGATTTTTTAGCCAACTTTTGTCGTGAAAATGACGCCAATAGATTCTAATGTGAAAAAAATTTGTCATGTGTCAAAAATGTTGACAAATTTTCACCATTTTGTGAATTTTCTGCAAAACAGGTCAGATTTGCCCATTACTAGTTGTGATGCTTAATGCATTTTGGTAAGACTGCACTAATATGGAGACAGGTACAAGTATGGGATCTCTTATCTGGCAACCAGATATCTACAAAATTCAACTTACATAAAGACCATCTCCTATAGGATTTTAAGGAAATAATTCTTTTTTTTTACGATTTTCATTTTTTCTGTAGTAAAAAAACAGTACTTGATGGTAACTAAGCTGCATCAATCTATATTGACTGTAAAACAATCCTATTGTGTTTATGTAATGTTAAGGAATGGTGATCCAAATTTTGGAAAAAAATGTTTTCTGAAAAATTCCCAGGTCTCATGCCGCATTATAAATCCTGTACAGATATGGGGCCTGTTATCCAGAATGCCTGTGGCCTGGGGTTTTCCAGATAACAGATCTTTCCATAATTTGGATCTTCATACCTTAAGTCTACTAGAAAATCCTGTAAACTTCAAATAAAAACAAAATAGGCTGGTTTTGCTTTCATTAAGGATTAATTACATCTTAGTTGGGATGAATACAAGGCACTGTTTTATTATTACAAGGAAAAAGGAAATCTTTTTTAAAAAGTTGGATTATTTGATTATAATGGAGTATATGGGAGAGCACTTTTCCGTAATTCAGAGCTTTCTGGATATCGGGTTTACAGATCCTGTATCTGTCCCTATACTAACTATGTTAAACATGGTCTCTAATAACTCTAACGTCTCCAGATATTTTAGTTTGTCTTAGGTTCCATGGCCATCTCAATAATGTAGCGTTTCATTAGGATGAAATAATTTACTAACAGATATCAGCGGTTAGAATGTTAGTAGATTTTACTCAATGAGAAGGAGAATCATTGCCAGAGCACAGTCTCAGCCTTTGTATATCATTTTTACTAGTGGTGCAACCTTGAAGTCCTGGGCCCCACCCTGTAAAATCTTTTTGGGTCCCCAGGCTAAATTACAGGTCACCTGGGGTGCTCCAAAAATCCTAGGTGACCCTTGTTCTAAAGACTGAATGGCAGTATTAGGCTACAATTTATAGCTATAACATAATAGTGATAATGAGCTTCCCTCCTTGTTATTTCCAGATTCCAATGTCCTACCCACTCACCCCACAGCAGTTTCTTAAACACACCCTCTCAGTTTTATTAATTTAGATATTTTGTCCAAATTATCTGTGTGCAAACAGCCTGCAGCGGAGGTGCACATGCAGGCGCATTTCAGGAATTAATGCCTCCTGGGGCGGTGTTCGTAATGCCGCCCCCTCCCCCTTTGCTCTTACCTTCAGATCACAGGGTCCGGTGGGGGCCGCATCGCTAGTGCAGAGATCGAAATTGTGCTCTCTGAGCTAGAAAAGCTGAATTTCCGGATTAATAAAATTTTTTAAATTAATAAATTCGGCTCTTAAAGTTATCACAAGCAGCTTTTTGTCGCCCCTGGTAACTTCTGGGGAGCTGCCACCTGAGGAAATGGCAGAAACGCCCCTGTGCACAAGGAAAACATCAGTGCAGGCTGGCACATACAGGACCACATGTAGATGAAGACCAGGAGCCAAATAATGTATATTTATTAGAGTATACATTTATTTTCCATAATTAAAACAAGCAAAAAGCCTGACGCATTTTGGGTCATATGGAGGAAGAAACCACGCAAGTGATTAGGAACTCTTGCGTTGTTTTAGTACCTGATTACTCAAGCATTCTTAACCCGTTCCCTATATGTCTCGTTTTTCTCATCTCTCCCTGATGCAGTGGAGATTGCAATTTCATTTTCTTACCCAAAGCATGCCTACACACACAAACACACACAAGACTATTTTTCATCAGGACCCAGTTCACCTACCAATTCTGTTTATTCAAGAGCTTGTTTACAGCATGTCTTTTATCACTTTGCACCTTACTCCTCTCCAAAATGAAACATAATGTAAGGACCAGCCTGGGACTCAAACTCTTAGGACTTGTGTTTCTGGACAATTCAGTGTACTTGCTGAGTGAGCCACAGGAGACTCTTGGGGCTGGTCTTGATCTTGTCATTGTTGTTCTGTATTTCTGCATGTTTCCAGTTTTTCTCCTCCCTGTTCTCCACGCACCTCGTTTCCCTCATGTGTTTTGTATTCCCTAATCACCAGCCCTTTATAAACCATGCCCTGAGCTTTGCTCAGGGCTGAGTCATTGTTTGAATTTGTCTGTTCCTGGATAACCTTTGTTCCTTGTTCCTGTGATTCCTAGTTCAAGAGTTCTTGTTCTTGTGATTTTGTTTCAGCTTTCCTTGCCTGCCTGGTAAAGACTTTTGTTTTGACTTTGTATTTGATCTTGACCTGTTCCTGTGTTTATCTTCAGTTACCATTAAACCTGCAAAATCACTATGCCTTCTCCACTTATTTATGGCTATCCCCCTGGGCTTCCACCATACCCACTTCCAAGTGTGAGACTAACTCCTGTTACATTGGCTTCCCGCTGTGAACTTTACACATAAGCATCTGAGTTTTCCAGGTGGATATAGCACCAGTTGCTTTTGACAGTACTGTATTCACGAGGGAAAAGCTGGGATAGGTGCATATACAAGACCCATTACACTTATTATGAGCCCCCAAAGCTTTCCCATTATTCAGACATGTAAGTTAGGGAGCCCTGGGTGGTACATGGTGCAAAGTAACCTTGTTTTGTCTTGCACCCATCAACACTGTGCTCTGAGCAAGTGCTCATTAAATGGATAATTCAGGGCATGATTTTGCATTCTCAAAGACTGAACTTTGTATTTTTCAATAAATAAAAGCTTTTTCTTTATTGCAGGAAAATAAAATGTAAAAATGTAAATAATATCTCAGCATTAATGTTTTCATTTCCCTGTTGAAAATAGAATGTAATAAGATGTGACGGATAACTCCCATCTATAAAATATGCCATTTACTTGAGTCTGTGGGTTGGAAAGAAATTGGATTATGCTAATCAATATACAGATTTATCCCAAATGAAGGAATCTACCAAGAATTGTTTCAACTAATCTTGACTAAATCAGATTTTCAGGGCTACTTTGAAAATATGTAGATTTGCAATGCCGCCCACAGGTGGAGAGGACAACATCATTGACATCGCTGATATGGCGGTCACCCCAATATACACAGAAACACAGAGACTGTAATTTTGATTTGGACTCGAATATTATCAAATTAGCTCCCGGTTGTATATGAATTAACAAGCAAATCACCACAATTCCATTTGGATTTGGTGACTTAATGCAGCAAGCGTTTACTATTGGTCACTTTCTGTCAATCAGGTAACCAATAAAGGTGACCAGCTGATTGGCTGCTATGGGCAACCAAGTACCAATACCAAACTTTGCACCTTTCATTATATTAGTGTTTATCCTTCAACAACTCACTGCCATTGTGTTAGGAGCTCCGTCATTCTGATGCACTCTCTTCTCTTCAGGGTTGCTTATAAACAGGTAAAGTGCGATGTTTGTGCGTCAAATTGGGAGCAAAAATGCTGTGGCATGAGTGTTGTTTTCTATATGTGTGATATAGTGATGTATGTTTGCACTAGTGTCATTATATTTCTCCTTGGCACCATTTCTTCTTTAAATCCCATTTCCTGGCTTCTCTGGTTATTGATAGTGATGGGTAAATAAATTTGGCAGGGTGATTTCGTGGCGAATTTCCGCGTTTCGCCACCGGCAAATAAATTTGCGAAACTGTGTAGAAAATTTGCTGGCAAAAAACTCTGCTGCGTCAAAAAATTTGGGCGCGTGTCAGAACAGTCGCGTGCATAAAAATAGTTGTGCGTCAAAATTATTCGGACGGCCATTGTATATAAAAATTGTTGCGGGCGTCTAAATTGATGCACATCAAAATAATTTTGATGCCCGTTGACTTCAATACATTTCACAAAATTTTCGCAGAAGTGAAACGGGACAAATTCACCCATCACTAGTTATTGACCATTCCCTGTTTTTGACTCTAACTCTTGCCATCTGTCTTGATTCCTGGCCTGTCCCTGAATAATACTTTGTCTTATCCCTGTCTGTACCTCACCTTTAAGTTAAGTCTGATCTCTTAGGGCAGTGATCCCCAACCAGTAACTTGTAAGTAAATGTTGTTCACCAATCCTTGGATGTTGCTCCCAGTGGCCTCAAAGCAGGTGCTTATTTTTGAATTTCAGGCTTGAAGGCAAGTTTTGGTTTCATAAAAACCAAAAAAAAACACAGTCTCAATGTAGGTTGACAATCCACATAGGGGCCAAATGGCCAATCACAGCCCTTATTTGGCACCCCAAGAACATTTTTCATGCTAGTGTTGCTCCCCAACTCCTTTTACTTCTGAATGTTGCTCATGGGTTCAAAGGTTTGGTGATCCCTGTCTTAGGGCAATGGCACATGGGTAGCGATGGGCGACTTTGCGCCATTTCGCTTCACCAAAAAATGGTGAAAAATTTGCGAAATGGCGCCTGCGTCTTGTTTTTGACGCCAGCGTCCATTCTTTGGACGCTGGCATCCGGTTTTTCAACACCGGTGGATTTTTGCCAGCGAATTTTTGCGGGCGTTTCACTAATTTATTCGCCAGCGGTGAATCGCGCAAATCCGCAGCAAATTTGCGCCTGACGAATAAATTCCCCATCAATACACATGGGACAATATGTTGCCCTTGGTGAAATAGTCAGTGGAAAAACATATGTGTCACAAAGTATCCTGAGCTTTTTCTCCATTGCCCTTAAGTGGTGTGATTTCTCTATTGGAACTGAGAAGAAAGTTCTGAGCCCCACAGAAAAGCAAGGTCTAAGGTGGTCATATACATGCAGGTACCAAATCCGCTTGCTGATGCAGTACCCACCCCAAGCACCTGCATTCCTGACCATTCACCCTTGAGGGCCCTGAGGCCTTTAGGAAGCCATATTGGGGCATAGTATACACATTACAAAGGGGTGGTTCACCTTTAAGTTACATTTTAGAATGATATAGAGTGGCCAGTTCTAAGCAACTCTTTAACTGGTCTTCATTATTTATATATTTTTTAATTATTAGCCTTTTTCTTCTGATCCTTTCCAGCACTCAAATGGGGGTCACTGACCCTATTTAAAAAACAACTGCTCCGCAAAGCTACAAATGTATTGCTATTGTTGCTTTTTATTACTCGTCTTTCTATTCAGGCCCTCTTCTATTCATAGTCCAGTCTCTTAGTCAAAGCAATGCATGGTTGCTAGGGAAACTTGGACCCTAGCATCCAGATTACTGAAATTGCAACCTGGTGAGCAGCTGAATAAAAAGCTAAATAACTCAAAAACAACACATCATAAAAAATTAGTAGTGATTGGCGAATTTGCGCCGTTTCGCTTCGCCGAAAAATTCGCGAATTTCGCGAAACGGCGAAAAATTCGCGAAACGGCGCCGGCGTCTCGTTTTTGACGCCGGCGCCCGTTTTTTCGACGCCGGCGTCCGTTTTTTTTACGCTGGCGCCCGTTTTTGACGCCGGCGTCCGTTTTTCGAAAACAAATTTTGACGCCGGCGAATTTTTTCGGCGAATTTTCGCGGGCGTTTCGCGAATTTATTCGCTGGACGCGAATCGCGCAAATTCGCCGCGAATTCGCGCCTGGCGAATAAATTCGCCCATCACTAAAAATTACAACTAATTGCAAATTGTCTCAGAATATCATTCTATATATCAACCCATAAAGGGGCTTAAAGGGGTTGTTCACCCTTTGAGTTAACTTTTAGTATGATAGAGAGAGTGATATTCTGAGACGATTTAAAATTGGTTTTCATTATTTATTATTTGTGGTTTTGAAGTTATTTAACTTTTTTCAGCAATTTCAGCAATCTGGTTGCTAGGGTCCACATTACCCTAGCAACTATGCACTGCTTAGAACAAGAAGATGGGGGATATCTTGAAACTGGAATATAATTACATTTTATTCTGATAGTATTTCAATTAAAAAAATTCTAAAGGAAAACAATCATTAAAAGAGCCTTTAAGCAGGTGCCACACATAAAGGTTGCGTCCACATTGCCTACTTCATTTGCATATTCTCTTTCTACATTCCAAGAGTGCATACAAGCAACACGCACCAGTAATTATGTAGTACAAACAATTACTACTGCCATGTAGAGCTTTTAATTAATTAGCACTTTAACGGCAACTTTTAAATTTGATTGTAACAGCGATGGTATATAAGGAGGAAACAGCCATGAAATTGCCCTTACGCAGTATGGTATTTACTGCATAATTAAATTGTCTGTAATTGCAAGGAGATTAGATAGAATATCTCGTTTTTAAATGATTGTGATGCTGTTTTATCCCATGTATGAAAATGTAACCGTAAAGAGTTTTTTTTTTAATATTGTACCAATTCTTCCTGTTTTATTGTGGTTTGATTAGTAATCAGGGTCACATAAACTCACTATCAGAATTGTTATATTCAAAAAAGAAAAAAATATGATATGAATACTCGCTGAAACAGAGAAGAAGACCATGAAGGATAAAGAAAACAAATGGCTAGACGTATGATTTTTGGAT
This sequence comes from Xenopus laevis, assembly GCF_017654675.1. Classification (NCBI taxonomy): domain Eukaryota; kingdom Metazoa; phylum Chordata; class Amphibia; order Anura; family Pipidae; genus Xenopus; species Xenopus laevis. The sequence goes on from NC_054382.1 coordinate 15,867,832, forward strand.
GGGGGTATTCCCAAAAGTAATCTCATGTTCTAAGAAATATTTTGAAAGAAACCAAAGACAGAAGTATTTAACTCTTCTATTATTATTGCTGTGAACAGAGACGCTAACAAAACACTCATTTTGTAGGATGACCACTTGGAAGTCACAGAAAAGGCCTGTAAACTATTTCTGACGTCCATGAGAATATTTAAAGATGTAAATGGGAATAGTTGAATTATTGTTGGGTTATGGTACAAGATCATCCATACGATACATAAAGAAATGGAAGTGTTTCCTTTTTGAGGGTCTAGTAGGACAGCGTCTAGTGATCTAGATCTAGTGATACCCAACCTCCCTCCCTTGATGTTGCTTTGCCTCAAAGTAAGCATGATTTAAAGGAAAACTAAAGAAGCTAGAAATATTGTACATTATGTTTTGGGCTTCTGTACCAGCCCAAGGCAACCACAGCCCTTTAGCAGTAAAGATCTGTGTCTCCAAAGATGCCCCAGTAGCTCCCCATCTTCTTTTCTGCTGATTCACTGCACATGCTCTGTGCTGCTGTCACTTACTGAGCTTAGGGACCCACTCACTATATACAGTACACATAGAATAGAAATGTCACAATATAAGGCTGATTAGTAATTAATACAGATAATTACTACATGGCAGCACAGAAACCAGTGCAATTAGCATCAGAATTTAATAATCAGCAAACCTGTAGCATCAGCTTATATTACAGGGGAAGCTCATTTTCTGCTGGATAATTAGTGACGACCCCTAAGCTTAGCTTCTCAACAGCTGCTCAGAGCCCACTGAGCATGTGAGTGTCACAGACACTTTTCAAGATGGTGACCCCCCCTGTGACAAGTCTGAAGTCCTGGATCATTGACAGAGTGGGGCAGATTTATCAAGGGTCGAATTTCGAAGTGTAAAATACTTCAAAATTCGACCATCGATTTAAAATACTTTGAATTTGAATATCGAAGTCAAAGTATTTTTCACCGAATTTGGCCATCGAACGATCGAAGTAAAATAGTTTGAATCGAACTATTTTAGCGTGCAATCGAAAGATTTTATTTCGATAATGAAAATGGTTGTAGAAGGTCCCCATAGGCTGACATAGCACTTCGGCATGTTTAATTTGGCGAAGTATTGAAGTCTAAGTTTTTTTAAAGAGACTTTGATTATCGAATGGTCGAATATTCGAACTATTTTTACTTCGAAGTAAATTCAAAGTCGTAGTATCCTATTCGATGGTCGAAGTATCCGAAAAATTACTTCTAATTTCGAATTCTTTACTTCAAAAATTCCCTCAAATTCACTTCGACACTTGGTAAATCTGCCCCAGTGTGTCGAAACTTTAGGCTTGTACAATAAGTTCAGCATATAAAATATGGCATTTTATGGCAAGTTCAAGTTCTTTTCCCTCTAAAAATGCCCTTTAAAAACTCAACTGAGGACCATCTGTAAAAAAAAATGTCCTCTTTTCCTTTATGGGAAGTGTTCAAGGACGATATATGAGTAATAGGATTGGATCAGGGGACTCAATCAAGTGTGGACTATGTGGGGATAGATTTGCTCCTCTTTGAGTAACATGGGAAGGAAGTTAAAAACCTGGGGATTGGGGAGAATATGGTTATTGTTCTCACTCTAGGACAAATAGGAAGAGAGAGCAGTTTTGTGAAATGTACAAAAATGGATATTGGGATTAGAGTTGGGGTTTTCATATTTATATTAATAGTAAGGGATTGTGCCTTGTGCTTTTGCTTACGCATATGCTGTGAAACTGGACCAGCAAATTCACCACCAAGAAAAAATAATAACAATAATATAGCAACTTAAAATAAATGAGCTTCAAATACAAAGCTGGACAAATTTTAGGTAATTTTAAAATATGTAATTAAAGAAAAAAACGGAATCCGCATTTACAGGGCGTACAAACCAGCTGTACTGTACAATGTTTATTGTGGAGGCAAATTGTGCAATTTAATTTGGAGACTGGCAGACGCTGAATAAACCACTGCTGTTTTAGGGGGGAAAAAATCCATTTCTACCACAAATACACTCAGCATTATTTATTCAACTAATGTCAGATTGAAAGGTAGTATTTCTGCACCATTTCCAAGAAAAATGATACCTAACAAAGATGCTTAATCAGGTTGTTCATAATGGATACTAGAGGAAACATCTTAAAACTCGACAAACATAAGCCAACAGAACTACAAGTAAACCGCGTATGGTGTAGTGTAATATAAGGTGTAGAATGATGGTAAGTTTGTACCTGGTCTAGTTACCCACAGCAACTAGTCAGATGAGTTCTCGTGGAAAAACCCGTGACCTCTTCGTTCAGTACTGGGATCAATAGTTTTAGAATAATCTATTGGAAATATGGAGGTGAGTCTGGAGAACATTAGCACGGAATTAATTTCAATTGATTTTTTTACTTACTGGGTAATATGTAGCTATTTACATTATAAATATACTGTAGTAGCAGTACAGGCTTTAGGACATAAGAACATGCCCTGTAATATTCTGATTTTCCTGCTCTGAATAGCAAAGTATCAGTGAAGTTTTGCAGAGAAATGTAGGGATAAAATAATATGTAGCCATGTAAGGACTTGTAAAGGACAAAGAATATTAGTAGACAACAGAGCAACAGGTTTCAGTGCTAAGAACCACATGCAAAGTCAAATTAAATATTTTCTTGCATAAATAATAAATAAATAAGAAGGTATAGGATTGAGTTTAGACACTGCTATACAAAAGCAGTTTCAAACCAAAAGGTCGCAGAAGAACTAGTAAGCTTAGTAAGGCTGAGCCAGAGCTATGGTATGAACACAGGCCAAACTGAAGTCTGGAGAAATTACACATTCACATGCATAGGATTCAACTAAGGTCTCTGCATGGATTTATCAAGGGAACACTTTGTTCCTAAAATATTGAATTTGACAAAGGGACATCCCTAGTGACTGAGCAAAAAGAATGTAGGGATCAATAGGAGATATGATGTGATTAGGTCAGTGAAGTTATAAAATTCCCTTGTTATTGCAGATGCTAAAGCTATAGATGGGCAGTAATGCAATGGGCTTTATAGTTGCTGATGGTGTCCAAAACGTATTACTCAAGTAACAAGTATTATTATTGAAGAAATCTAGTTGGCACCTTGGGTCACTTAGGTGTTAGGTAATATCTATGCAGTTATTATTGGGGGACTTTATTTAAGCTTTAAAATCATTCAAGATTAGTGATGGGCGAATTTCTCCTGTTTTGCTTCGCCGAAAATGTTTCAAGTTTCGAGAATATTTCACCGTTTCGTGGAAAATTTGCGAAATGGCGAAAAATTCTCAAAACTCGAAAATTTGCACCCGCATCAATTTTGACGGCGGCGTTAAAGTCAATGTGCAGCCGAATAGTGTTGATGCGCGATGGTTTTGAAGCAAGTGACTTTTCCGATGCGCGTCCAAATTTTTGACGCCGGCGAATTTTCGCAGGAGTTTTGCCAGCGGGGAAACGTGGAAATTCACCACAAATTCGCACCTGCCATATTTATTCGCCTATCACTAATCATGATATATATTTATATTTCAACAAAAAACCTGTGAGTCCATCAAGTATTGTTTTTAAAGTATACCCTGTGCACAGTTATTATGTATATGTATATGTGTACTAGGGCTTGTGCCAAACATAAAGGGTCATTTATAGTGATGACCGAAACTTTTTGCCAAGTTTGAAAATGATGCCTATAGACTCTAATGGGTGGAAAAATTTGTCGCGCTGCAAAAATTTGTCGCGCTGCAAAAATTTTGTCGTCCATATACTTTGAAGCATTTCGGCAATTTTTTGCTGTTTTGCTAATTTTTGATGAAGTGAAACGGGTCAGATTCGCCCATCACCTGTGACTTATTTACAAAGACCCAGGGTTGAAGTGCTTGGAGCATAAATGGGGTGCAAGAACATGCCCATTATACTCATGCAGGGAGCACTTTTTACTTTGGATCTGGCTGATTTCTGAACCTCTCCCTAAATAAACAAAATAATGCAACGTGCAGAATTCTACATTGGGAAAATATTTGCAAATGAAAGCAGAATACATTATCAACCCAAACAATGTTTAGGGGGTTGTTTATTAAACTCATAAAAAAATATATATTTTGTTAAAACCACTCAGACCAAATTCCTGCAGACTTTTTAACTGTATTTATCAATAAAATTTTCCCGAAAAAAAAATCTAAATCAAATGATTCAGTGAAATCATAAAAAAGTTAGAATTACACAATTTTTTCGGATTTGGTGCCGAAAACTCCGACTTTTTTAAATTATCGCCTGAAAACCACAAACTCTTCAGATTATTTTACAAAACCCAGCGCAGATCACAATATCTTCCAATTGTAAACGTTGACTTCTACATGACCTACATGCAGTTTACACATATAGATCATATTTAAAATGTTCTTCACAATTCACTTCTCCTCCAGAAGAGAGGCAATTCATACAGAAATGTCAGTATAGGTATATACATTTCTACACTTGGCTTCTATGTGTTTGTTTTTACAGCTGGGAAGATGGACTAAGTGGTCCCTGCAATAATGTTTTTTTGTCCAATTATGGAATATTTATACTTTCATATTCTAAGGTTTCTGGCATTCAGCTGCTGTAAATGGGAAGCTTATATATCCAGCAAACCTTGCAGGTGACAATACTTCATGTAATAACCAAAGACGCATCTGATTCTCATTCAACGCATGGAAAAAAAAGATAAAAGGGAAGGCTTTATTCAAGGTTTGAATGCAAGATGCAGACCATATGTTGTAAAGCAGATGTCAGAGTAATTTGTATACTTTATATTTTATCATATGGAATTCTTTTTGCAGGAAGTCAGTGCTCAATTCACCAATTTCATGCATTTAGTCGGTTACACAACTAAAATGTAATAATGGGGTTTGATGGATACGTGTATGCTTACATACAAGGTTAAAGGGCACCTGTTGGCCAAAAATATTATCCCCAACCAAAGATATGGGCTAATAGAGCCTGCACTCCATTTGGGGGAGTTGGGTATAATATTTTTGCCCAATAGGTGCCCTTTAACAAACTAAAGCTAAATTTTATTTGTTTTTATGCTGTGCCAAATTATGGAGAAACTAGACTTTTCCCCCACATACCTGCTCTAAGGGTAGGGGCACACGGCGTGATTTCGCCGCGATTCTGCGCTAAGCGAGTTGTCGCTGCGTTTTTTAAGTCGAAATAGCTTTGCTAACTTTGGCGCTGGCGTCAATGCAAATCGCGGCGAAATCGCTGCGCTAATTCACACGCGGCGATTCGTTTTCTATTGTCGTCCGAAGTTGCCTCGCTGGGCGTTTCCGGGCGACAGTAGAAAAAGAATCGCCGCGTGTGAATTAGCGCAGCGATTTCGCCGCGATTTGCATTGACGCCAGCGCCAAAGTTAGCAAAGCTATTTCGGCTTAAAAAACGCAGCGACAACTCGCCCAGCGCAGAATCGCGGCGAAATCGCGCCGTGTGCCCCTAGCCTTAAGCTACCCATTTCCTCCAGCTTCCTTATATGCTTAAATGAGCTTAACTTAACAAGTAGATAGAAATGTCATACATTATGTTTTGGGCTTCTGTACCAGCCCAAGGCAATCATTGCCCTTTAACAGTGAAGATCTGTGTCTCCAAAGATGCCCCAGTAGCTCCCCATCTTCTTTTCTGCTGATTCACTGCACATGCTCTGTGCTGCTGTCACTTGCTGAGCTTAGGGACCCACTCACAATATACAGTACACATAGAATAGAAATGTCACAAATTGTTGCTCTTGTATTGCTCTACGCTGTACATACAATAACTTTATTACCTCTTGTCTTGTGTGCAGTCTAATTTTTCCAATATTATGGTAGCTTGTATCGTACATCTTCAAGGTTGAGACTGTAATTATAATGCTTAGTAGTTCAGGGGCGAATTTCTCCCATGAAAAATTTTGACGTCAGCGTTAAAGTCAATGGGCATCCAAATAGTGTTTACACATGGCGGTTTTGAAGCAAGCGACTTTTCGGACGCATGTCCAAATTTTTGTGAGAGTATTGCAAATTTATTTGCCGGCAGCAGAACACGGAAATTCGCTGCGAATTCACGCCAGGCGAATTTGTTCGCCCATCACTAATGCTAAGTGGAGGCATGAAATCTTTGTATATTTAACCTGTTTCTCTATGCTTACTCTTAAAAATGCTCAGGATTTCCTGCAATGCCAACACCAGGTTGTACCAAACATTCAGCATACTAGTAATATTACCATACTAGTTGTCTTGTAGTTTCCTCTTTATGGATGACATGTAGGGACATGTGGAGGCCTATTTATAAAGGGTCGAATTATAGTGGTTTTTGAAACCACTACTAAACTCACAAACTGTAAAACCACAATTCCCATTGATTTTATCAAAAGCTCCAAACATAAAAAGTATGAACTAAAAAAGCTCTGAAAGATTCTGTAAAAAAAATTTTGATTTGAGTTTTTTGGACAATTCATAGCCACAAAAATCTGAAATCTCTAGAATTCTGATTGGATAAAAAATTACCCAACAGCTCCCAATGACAATGTTTACTTGGAGAAGTTTGGTATTAAATGTTTTTTCACTTAATAAATTTAGAATTTTTAGAGCTTTTTAAAAATATAGAAAAACCACAAGTTGTTCTAAATTCCTGGGGAAAAAACAACAATTTGATTGTTAAGGCCCCCATACATGGGCCTATAAAAGCTGCCGACAGACCAAGTCGGCCAAATCTCGATCGGGCAGGTTAAAAATCCCGTTGTGCGATCCGCCTGCCCATGTCGGATCCATTATGATCCGATCGATGGGCCCTAGGGCCCATGATCGGATCAGCCCAATTTCGCCCACTTCAATGTGGGCATATTGGGAGAGATATGTCCCCAAACGAGCGGATCTCTACGTCTATGGCCACCTATAGTAAATGGGCCCCATAGAGATTACCAAGTGGAAGTAGCCATTGACTCTAAAGCTTATTACAGCCACAGTTTCCATGATACTGACTTCATCTAAGGATAGCAGACAGTGACATCCTTACCATGTTGTATTGTAAAGAGACAGACAAATGTACTCCCATTCCAAATAAATCCATATAAAGGGACAGAATATCAACCTTTCTTGCAGGAACAATGGAACTGTATTACACCCCTGCTTTTCACTAAAATGAGTGTGTAGTTGTGGCGGTGTCTGAAAAAAACCTCCCACATCCATCAGGTTCAACTTTTTTTCCTAAAAAAGCCTGCCTAACTGCTAGAGAGTGTAATGCATACAAGGGGCGTGGCCAATTTGCTAATACTGTGAGGTTGTGATTATAAGTAGGCTACCTGTATGGGGCCCTAATATTTCTGCTGGTGGCCCTGTATATGCATGGGAATACTGTAATCTATATATTAGAAAAGTACCTGAATATTGTATAAAGCCAAGACTGACCTTGCAGAGAAAATTTACTAACCATGTAGCTCTGTTACAATTCACCACAACCCTTGCCTTTCCTTCTTCTCTAATATTTATATGCCTTTTCTAAAGTTTTCCTTTTTTATATTTCCCTTTCCCTATCTGCACCCCCTTACCTACGAGACTAGGGATCCCCAACCCTTTTCACCTATGAGCCACATTCAATTGTAAAAGGAGCTGGGAAACAACATATACACGCAAAAAGGTGCAAAATAAGGGCTGCGATTGACTATTTGGTAGCCCCTATGTGCATTGGCAGCCTACAGGAGTCTCTGTTTGGCAGAACACCTGGTTTAAAACTTGCCTCCAAGCCTGGAATTCAAAAATAAGCTCCTGCTTTGAGGCCACTGTGAGCGACATCCAAGGGGTTGAAGAACAACATGTTGCTCATGAGCTACTGGTTGGGGACCACTGTACTAGACATCAACATCTACTGCAAAGTAGGGAATGTTAGTCACATTCGCAGCACAGGTTTGTAAAATCTTCCATTTTCTCAGCTGAACCTCATAAAATTAAACTTTTAAGGCAAGGGCACATGAGACAATATTTTCATGACCTCCATATTTTCCTTCAAACACTTCAACCCTCCATTTCTGGCAATGGGAATTGTTGGAAAGGACCACTACTGGTACTTTTCATGCAACTCCAAACTTAAAAAGTGCACGAGCACCTTGAGATGGCACCTTTGCGCCTTTGCCCTGAATTTAAAGTTCAATTCACCAATGAATAAATAAATATATAATCACCCAGTCACCCATCCAAGACTGCATCAATTTCCTGTAAAAGCTGCAAGCAAATCCCCATTTTTATTTAAAGACTCCACTTGTTTCTGTGGACTCACACATTTGATTTATGTCTAAGCTTCATTGCTTTTTATTTTCTATACTTTTCAGAATGCTTGATCATTCCTTATGTGTGCATAAATTTGCACCTAGCAGAGGCGAGACATCATTACTTCTGAAAAAAAAAATGATTATGATTGATTTGGCCACATCATTCACAGTATTCTGGCTGCCCTATTTTCTACTTTCTTTGGATGTGAAAACAACAGAGCCAAGGTTACTGTGAAAAGAAGCAAGTACAAATACTGGAAAGACCCACATTTAGAATAATGCTATAGAAAATAAATGAATGTGTTTTTATTAAAGGTACTTGTATGCTATGTTAGAAATATAATAATTACCCCAGTGCTACTTTGGCCTCCTGAACATCAAGGGTTAACAATCAGACCTGTTGCACAACAAGGGTTGAGAAGATGATAATGCAAATAAATACAATAATTTGAAAAATAGGAGTTTCAACTCTCTTGATAGCTTTTTAGTAGACTAAAGTAGAGCACATATATGGAAATTTGCTTCTCTGAGGATGCCAAATGATATTTGCTATTTACTATCTGCTATTAACTGACAGGAGAGATTGGGTTGATCCATCTGCTAGATCCATAGGCCAATGATTGCATTATATCATATGCTCATCAAACTTATCATCAGCAGATCCACAGCAAAATGTGGTCTTCAGATGGGCTACCTACCTCATGCTGATCAATATTTGACCAAGGGTATCTTGCAAGACATAGGTTTATGTAAATGCAATAAAAATAACTAACCATCAACAGACAACTCATAGGACCCAGAATAGAGTGAGATCTTAGCTACTTGATATTTCGATCTTTGATAGATGAATCTAGATACCATATAGATTGAGCGAGGAGAGGAGGAATAATAGTTTGGAAAGAGGACCCACCGTAAAGTTTTCTGGTTTTCTGGTGGGTCCTGGCATCCCAGTCTGACACTGGCCAGATTACACTGGTTATGTTTAAAGATTTAAAGAATCATATGTGGCTGTGATTGGATAATAAGGAATGAGTCAAGGTACAGTAGGTGAAAGCTGGGCTGGGGGCAGAGAAAGAGAGGGATGTGATGTCAGTGGAAGAGGCAGTTCACTTCCTTGAGCAGGTAGAAACATCCCACTCACTCTCCTCCCCTTTTTGCATATTTTGTAAAATATCAGGAGTTTTTCTCCTTTATGTTCTCCTATAATCTATTAATAAGTGAATGTCGATGTTTTCCTGCATGTACTGTTATATTGTGGTTTTGTACAGTTATACAGTATAAATGTGAGGATCTGCATGGTATTATTCATATTAAATGAATGTCAAATAGTTCATCCAGGGAATGTTTCCGATCGCCATTGGGGTCAAGAAGGAATTTTTCCCCTCTTGAGGCATAATTGGCACCGGCTTCAGGCTGGGTTTTTTGCCTTCCTTTGAATCGAAACAGTGGATATATGATATTATATTTTAAGTTTTATTTGTCACATCACAGTGGTAGGAGTGATTTAGAAGAGAGAAAAAGGAGGTTATATCCTGTGACTGCACAGTGGGCTACTACTGCTTGTGCTGGGTGACAGCCTGCTTGGATTTCCTATCATTGAAATACTGCAGATTCAGGGCCAACAGTAGGACTGCTGAACTTCTCTTAAGGTGGGAGATGCAGCTCCTGCTCTTAGCAGAGTTTGGGGCCATCCTCTCTGTAGGTAGAGGCAGCCTAAAACTCAGTGGTGGATATAATATCATTGTGCTGATCTCAAGTCTTCACTGAGGAACGGCAGAGCATAGAAGTGAACTTTTATGGACTTCTGTCTTTGAATATTGCCTTGGGGTGAGGCTGTCAAGGTCCTGTTTATTTGATAAAATGTGAATAAATACTGTGGCCATTTTACCACAGCCTGGTGTTTCATGTAGGTATGTAACAATGGGGTTCAGTGGGATGGCTGAAAGCGAAGGATCAATTGAAGAGTCTCCTTGTCAATAAGAGAGCAGGAGTCAAGAGATGAGGAACAAGAGAGAGGTGGGTGGGAAAATGGCAAGAAAGCAGGACAGAAAGAGTAAGATGTGAGTGAAGTAGTGCAAAACTGAGACATAAGTCATGTATTTGGGAAGAAGGAAATATCTAATAAAAGGAAAGAAAGAGAGATCAAGAAACTTATTGATAACTGAAAATTTTTAGCATCAATCCTCACCTTCAGCTGAGTCTCTCCTGTACATATTGATTCACGTCATTCACGCTGAGGTTTGATTGATCTGGAATGACCACATAAAGCTGCTTCTATACCTACAATGTTCCAGTAGACCTCACCACAAAGCAACAAAATAGCTGCATATCAAGTCTATAATCAAGATTTGCAATTGCCTGTCTACATTTTGACAAATCATTTCAGCTCTTCGCTTTTTGGGCTGTAAAAGCAAGTTTTTCACACACACACAAAAAAGATCATATACTATAATTGTTTTTCAATCATTAGCGTTTATATTATTCATGCAGCAGTTTTAATGGAAAGCACAACACAGTGGAAACTTCTCTAAGTAACAATGTGACTATTAAGTGCAATTAGTGCTGCTTGTACAAATATACAGCTTGGAATGTGTGTGAATGGAATGGGGTCCATTATCTAGAAATCTGTTATCCAGACAGGTCTGAATTATGGGAAGGCCATCTCCCATAGACTCTATTTTAATCAAGTAATTCAATTTTTTTTTAAATAATTTCATTTTTCTCTATATAATAAAACCGTACCTTGTACTTGATCCAAATTAATATATAATGGATCCTTATTAGGGGCAAAACAAGTCTATCGGGTTTAATCCATGTTTAAATATTATTTTTAACTAGGCTTAAGGTACAGTATGGTGATACTAATTACAGAAAGACCGCTGGGAAAACTCAGGTCCCAAGCATTCTGGATAACAGGTCCCAGGACCTGTACGATATTCTATACAATCCCAGAAGACTGGTAATTTACCTTTTTTCACATGGACTATTCCATGCTAGCATAAAGATCAACTGAAGTATGAGGCTTACTAACATCTTCCAACGTAATTTCTTCTAGAACCCAGCTGTGCACAGTAAGAGCCAACACTAATTACGTTGAGTTGTGTTAAGAAGGCCTTTTGGAGCCAAAACATGACTAAAGAACAAAATCAAAGGTTCTTTCCCTGAGACATTCCCCTCAAAACCAGCAGCCACCTCATACTCCTTGCTCTATCTTCATAGAAAGTCAATAAGTGTGATAGAAGTGTAACGCCTTTCTGGCCTAATCTGCCAATTAGAAGTTAAGGGTGACCAGCTAGGTAGTGAGCATGGGTTACATTGCGAATCTTCACCCAGGGCAGAGCCTTCGCCAAATGGAAGCTTCCCCTTTAACTATAGTTGACCTACAACTCACAGGCATATAAGGGCAAATAGAATAATGGACGCCAGGAGGTTCTTTAAAAAGGTACAACAGGAGCACAGATTTATTATGCCAGAGGCAAATGACCACAGGTTTTACTTACAAAATACTGAGGACACAGCAGGTGGAATCACTTTGGACAGTACAAGGTTCACAGTCAAACAGGTGCGACTCCCAAAAGATATTGCAGATAGGTGTACATCAATTCCCAGTTCAACCGACGTTGCCAGTGAGGGGATCGGGATCTATCAGGTAGGGTACAGGTAGTCCTTTGCTCACCTAGATGCCTATCAACTGAGTTCCCTGCTCTAAAGGCAAACAGGCCTTGTGGGAAGCTACTCCCTACTACAATCCTCGTTGGAGCGACAACTGCTCTTTCTGCTACACCTCTCTGTCTTTCTCTCCTAGAGAGAACTATAACAGTATCTTACTATTTTAGCTGGTCCTCGTTCACGGGGTTACCTGGTCCCCGACTTAGCACCAAAGGTGTCAGGTCCCTCTGGGGTAAATGCTTACTGGGGCGGCCTATGGTGATCCCAGGCTCAGTGGAGATTCACCCAGCAGCAGCACCAGGAGCCAAAGAGGAAGAGGACACTCCCTGCACACACTATATAGCAGTGTGGCAGGGGAGTGTCATTACACTCTTTGTCCAATAGGTGTGGGTGTTACACTTTACCAGTTACAAGGGCTTGGCCCAATAACAAGGGAAAAGAGAAATACATACAAACGGTAGGGGATTAACTCTATAGGGATAGGATATCCTATAGGTCCCTACATACACCCGGGGGAAAAATCCATTTCGTCCCGACAATGGTGAAATTATATAGACACAATAGTAACAAAGTGAATATATAAGTGCAAACCAACAATACCATTGAACATCACTCTTCTGGTATCCTCTCCTGAGGAATACCTGGTAACAATGGGTACTGTGGAGAAAAGAACAGTAAAGAGCAAAAATGCAATACTGTATTGGATAAGTTTCAGTGCAAATAACTTCAATTGCATAACTTTATTACATTCATGAGGTCCTTAAAGGAACACTCAGGCACTTAACTTACGATACTTGAACCATCCATAGTGTATCAGGAGGTCCAGGCACAGGCTTGGCTGAAAAGAAAAATTAGCATAGATTTCTTTTCACACATGAACACTCATTTTCAGTGCAGTTGAGTTACATGACCCCACCATAACCAAAAGCTTTATTCATATCACACCCCCCCCCCTACCCAAGTGTACAAAGTCACTGAGAGCCACTTGGGGAGTAGTAAGGGAAAGAATAAAGGTGCTACTCAGCGAGTAGTTAGAGGTAGAAGAGTTTTTGGTGGGGGCTCAGCAGTCTTTGTCTCATGAACCCAACTATTTACAAGTTCCAGACAATGTTCAGAAGTCCAGAAATGGAACAATGAGCGAACAAACAATGAAGAAGGCCCAAAACTTGGGGCATCAATCTTGAAAAACATCAGGAAAGAAGAAGGCCCAAAACTTGGGGCAATCAAACGACGTCCTCAAGTGTAAACAAATCATCTCTAAGAGGAATTCTCACTCTTAGAGGCATACTGAAAATAACACAGGGTCCAGCCGGAACCACTGTGGACAGCTCAAACATTCACCCCATACTTCTCCAGGGTGTGTTCGTATGACAAATAGTAGGAAGGGTGAGGTTTTTCTACCTTCCCTCCATTAGGCAGAGTGGTTGACAAGCTGAAAAAGCGGTCCTCTTGAAACTTCCCACAACTTTTAACATGGTGCTTTAAGATGGTACGCCCATACCACCATTCACTGAGGGTGTCACAGAGGAAGACCATGTCACGCTGCCGCTTCTGTGGATCGCTTTGAAACAATCCCTTGGGTCCCACATCTGTTTTCTTTAAAAGTTCTCCATAAAGCCATTCTTCCAAATTCTTCTCTACTTCGTCATAAACCCACTCAGGTGCATAGGGCATTGGATAACCCCAACGGTCACGAACACGGGCATTGATGATGCGTTGCACCCTAGACACTGTGCGTGCCTTCTTAGGGTCGGCCCTTCCCTGAGAGACCCAGAAACCTTGTGCCTCTGGAGAAAGCAAGGGTTTTGACAAGCAGGCAACAGGCTGCTGAGATTTTGGAAGCTCTGATGGAACCACTGTGGATGAAGCCTCATCCTTTGATGCAGTGGTTGGCTTAGGAGTAGCAGGCCTAGGCGTGGCAGGCTTGGGTGTGGCCGGCCTAGGAGTGATAGGCTTAGGTACAACATCAGGGTTCCTGCGCATAGTACTCCCCCTCCCTCTGGGTGGAACACATGGATCCTCACCCTTTGTGGCTGCATCCCCACTAGCGCCTACTCCATGTGAAATAGACAAAGCTTTTATAGGAATGGGCAGGCTTTGGATGTAGGGTGGACACACTGAGGAGAGGTGAAAAGGGTATGCGGGAACAGGTGCAGGAGCAGAGTCTCCTGACACTGAAGACAGTCCATCTGTGTCTGTAGCGATGGATTTTGTCTTTATGCCCTTTTTAGGATCAGCATAAAGTACATAGGGACCTAACCAGCACTCGTGAAAGCAATAGGGACACGCTGAGTGAAAGTTGCAGGTCTCTGTGGATAGTTCACGGGTACAGTGCCCGCAATAGGGAACAACTATCCGGTTATAGTGGACATTTAGTTTTTCTACATATGTCCCGGCCCAAATATATCTAAGGCCAAAGTCTACATCTTCTATGTCCTCATCCGAGAACAGCGGAGCCCCAGTTAGGTTTTCCTCCGCATCCGCCCAACCTTCCCAAGAATGGTCAGCCATAATAACGGGGGAAAAGGTTTACCGTGTGAAGAATGTAGGTAGTAAGTCCTCCACTATGCCCGCAGCCGCAGGGCAATGCCTGGTGAAGGAATCCGGAAGGTCCGCACTTGGATGGGCCACAGCCGTGGTCCTTGATGGTGCAGCACCTTGAACAGGAGCGATGTAGAAATCCTCCTGTTTTGCTGAAATGAGAAGCGGTAAGGTAGCTGGTACCGCGGAGATGTAGAGGAGTTGTAGGGCATAAGCCTGTAGCAGCCGCTAAGGTTTGATCCCAATGTAGAAGGGAGCTGTAGCACACGTGTCCGTCTTCTAGGAAACTCCTGTACAAAAATGGCGGCGGGACGTGACGTCAGGGACCGCCTTACTCCCAAAGCGCGCCAACAGTTACTGCGCGGGAAAAAGATTGGCGCCAGCCAAATCTCGCGCTCGCGAGACTTGAGCTATGGCGCAGGCTCGTGTATCGGGAATAGAACCTCCAAGCCCGAACCCACGGCCCTGAGATACTAGGGGGAAAAATACCTAGCAAATTTAGTAGAAAAAGACGTGCAGGCAGCCTTTTGCCAATCAGGTCCGCCGCCTGTCACGAAAATTTAAAGCGACAGTGCACAAAAACACTAAATCACAAAAATACAAAAATAGCCTGGATTTAGGGGCGTGGCCCCACGATGGGCGCCAAAATGTAACGCCTTTCTGGCCTAATCTGCCAATTAGAAGTTAAGGGTGACCAGCTAGGTAGTGAGCATGGGTTACATTGCGAATCTTCACCCAGGGCAGAGCCTTCGCCAAATGGAAGCTTCCCCTTTAACTATAGTTGAACTACAACTCACAGGCATATAAGGGCAAATAGAATAATGGACGCCAGGAGGTTCTTTAAAAAGGTACAACAGGAGCACAGATTTATTATGCCAGAGGCAAATGACCACAGGTTTTACTTACAAAATACTGAGGACACAGCAGGTGGAATCACTTTGGACAGTACAAGGTTCAAAGTCAAACAGGTGCGACTCCCAAAAGATATTGCAGATAGGTGTACATCAATTCCCAGTTCAACCGACGTTGCCAGTGAGGGGATCGGGATCTATCAGGTAGGGTACAGGTAGTCCTTTGCTCACCTAGATGCCTGAGTTCCCTGCTCTAAAGGCAAACAGGCCTTGTGGGAAGCTACTCCCTACTACAATCCTCGTTGGAGCGACAACTGCTCTTTCTGCTACACCTCTCTGTCTTTCTCTCCTAGAGAGAACTATAACAGTATCTTACTATTTTAGCTGGTCCTCGTTCACGGGGTTACCTGGTCCCCGACTTAGCACCAAAGGTGTCAGGTCCCTCTGGGGTAAATGCTTACTGGGGCGGCCTATGGTGATCCCAGGCTCAGTGGAGATTCACCCAGCAGCAGCACCAGGAGCCAAAGAGGAAGAGGACACTCCCTGCACAACACTATATAGCAGTGTGGCAGGGGAGTGTCATTACACTCTTTGTCCAATAGGTGTGGGTGTTACACTTTACCAGTTACAAGGGCTTGGCCCAATAACAAGGGAAAAGAGAAATACATACAAACGGTAGGGGATTAACTCTATAGGGATAGGATATCCTATAGGTCCCTACAGAAGTATCCTGGGTTTCCTACAAAGCACAGGTGGCTCACCATGCCCTATTGGCAAGGGTCCCCAAACTTTTTTTCACCTGTGAGCCACATTCAAATGTAAAAAGTGTTGAGGAGCAACACAGTCATGAAAATAGTTCCAGGGGGTGTCAAATAAGGGCTGTGGTTGGCTATTTGGTAGCCCCTAAATGAACCTGGCAGCCTGCAGGAAACTCTGTTTGGCAGTGCAACTAGTTTTTATGCAACTAAAACTTGCCTCCAAGGAATTAAAAAATAAGGACCTGTTTTGTGGCCACTGAGAGCAACATCCAAGGGGTCAGAAAGCAACATGTTGCCCATGAGCCATTGGTTGGGGACCACTGCCCTATGGCATCACTCCATTTAAACAGACATTATCATTCATCTAGCTCAATGCATAGAGTTTCCAGATGTGAATTTTCAGGAGGATACTAACACAATAAAATGAGTGAGCAAGTATTATTGTATTATTGTGCTCAAAACACCTTCTTTTTACATTAGGGCTGTCACATATAACCTCTTTCTTACCTTGCAATACTCATTTATCAGAGCTATGACACTCTGATCCAGCCTGGTTTCTCACAGCTGGTCTCTATTAACCTCAGGTGCAACCTGTTAGGTATTCAGGAGTCTTAAGAAACATCTCTAGAATAATTATATGGTATTGATATTTCTAGTGAGTAGCTATCCAGACAGAATGACCACCATGTTTGGAAGCTAAGGAAATGAAGATAGTTCATGTGATGTCAATGTTGGCATGAGAATACTTGTTGCAATTGGTCTCAAGACTAAATACTACAGTTATGATGTAGAGAGGGATATTCTGAGACACTTTTCAATTCGTTTTCATTTTTTATTATTTGTGTTTTTTGAGTTATTTACTGTAGATTTTAGTCATCAGCTCTCCAGTTTGCAATTTCAGCAATCTGGTAGCTAGGGTCCACCCTATCAACCATGAATTGATTGGAATGAGAGACTGGAATACTTATAGAAGATGGCCTAAATAAAAAGATGAGTAATTGAAAAGTAGTGTAACCCTTTCTTGGCACTAATGTCCAGGTCCACAGGTTTGGCAGTAAAATGTAACAATACTTTGGGCTAAAAGAGGCTATGTCCAGCTCAACAGAAGAGAAAGGGTTACACTTGACTTTAACACACAAGGCAGGGCCTATGTTGTGTGAAGGTAGGAAGGAAAGGTGTAGTTGAAGTACAACTCACATAGGCTTCTGTGCTTAAAAATAAACAAAAAAACAAGTTTATTTGTCACAATTCACAGAGGCAGGTATATTGAAGATGTTAAATGTGCCAGGACAGTTAGGCAGAGAAAGCAAAATATGGCACCATGTGGGAGAAGTCAGGTCGTAAAGGTGCACCTCTAGGATGAAATTCCCAGGCATGGATACCATACAGAGGAATGATCAGGGCGAATAAATCTAAAGCTTGATTCCCTATCCAGCTGTGGTCCTTTCACTATCCTTTCACTCAGAGACTAGGGGAGAGCTACTCCCTATTCCAATCCTTGCTATTTAATCTCTCTATTTTACTCTACTAGAGAGTACTATTAAACGGTTAACCTGTCTCTGGCTAAGCCTCATTCATGGGGTCCCTGCTCCCCAACACCGATCACTAGAGGTACTGGTCCCTCTAGGGCAGAACAGTTTTACTGGGCCTTGGTGCACACAGGCTCCCTGGAACAGATCCAGCTGGGTCAGTAACCAGAAGCCAACGAGAAAGACCCACCCCTAACTAGGCAATATATTACAGTGTGGCAGGAAGCAGCTATAGGCCAGTGGGCCAATAATACAAATATGTAAATGAAGTAGTTCAATACATGGGCATCTGCCCAGCAACTATGGAGATAATGAGGTGTATGGATTTTAAGGCATTGGGCCCTATTTAACCTATTGGTCCCTACAGTAGCGATAACAATACATTTGTAGGCCCATACTGCACTACAACTGATTGCAATGCATCAATATATATACTTCATTGAGCACACATTTTTGGAAATTGGGCACATGTTTCAGTTAAGCATCAGAAGAGGCATGATTGGAGCATTCGGGTTCAACATTACTACGCAGAAGTGCAAGTAGGGCCATCAGATGGAGATGGAGTGGATGTGGGAAGGAGTGCCCAAGTGTTACGTTTTATCTAGCAATGGTTGGAGTTAATTTACCGGTTATCTTCCTTCCTATCAGCAACCTGGCAAGGCTTTTTATAGGCCCTTCCACTCATTGCCTGAGCAAGCAGGTTTCATTGTTTAAAATCTTGTGTCTAGCAGCAATTCAATTGAGGTAGCAAAGATGTTCCTGGAATTCTAGAAAGGGTGTATTGGCCTGACTGATTAATGTCTATCCCTTAGTACTGTGATTGTTATGACTTGGCTCACTCCTCTAGTTGCTTTATTGTGAAAATCCCCTCTACTATGAAGTCCTGATTTGCCCATGTATAACCTGGCCTGCCTCTGCCCAATGGCAGACCCAGAACTGACAGTTGTTAGTGAGAGCAGCTTCACTAGTACTACAGCTGTGGTACTCCAGCTGCTTGTATATATTCTAAAGGGCATAATACTGTTTAACTTGTGACTCTGACTAGGAACTATACCCTGTAGGCAACTTTAATTAAAGGCGTAGTCTTAAAGAGACTCTACTACTGGGGTCCCACTGAATCCCTCAACAATACAAAGCAAGTGAAGGATAGAAATCCGGTTCTGAGAACAAGGATTGTATATTCTTAAACATCTTGAATGAATAATGTCAATACACAAACAAGCTGCACTTGCTGTGTTAAATAAACCTTTCACTAATGTGCTGTATTACAACAAACGAGCAACAAATACTCTTCCCTCGAGTCTTCTAAATATCTTTTTCATACATAATACTGAGTGTTTTTATTTGTTCTAATGCTACTATTAGCATGTTATTTTATAGTTCCAGCTTCTGTCATTCTTATATTAATTTAGAATCTAGGGCAAAATTATTATTATTTTCATAGAAAACTTACTTTGAAGTGTGATTCCTTTACGTTGCAGCATTGCAGTTACTCTCCTGTTCTTTTGAAGATAATAAATGTATTTAAAAGGAAATTGCATAGTGTTTATTGCCAGTAATAAGTTCATCTTTTAGAGTTATATAAGAATTTTATGGAGCTGTATGTGAAACATCATTATTGCTTTACCACTGCACAGCTCCAGATGAAATATCATTCTCGGCATCATTCCTGAAAAGAACTAGTCTATTTCAGTGAAAGTTTTATTCTTATACAGATCCTATATGAAGCTCATTTTTATATCAGTGCAGATTTCAGAACCCTTATGCCTGAGACAGTTTCTCATCTGACGTTTAAACACCACTAGTGATGGGCGAATAAATTCGTCAGGCGCAAATTCGCTGTGAATTTCCACGTTTTACCTCCGGCAAAAAAAAAATAAGGAAAATTCGCCAGCATCAAAAAATTGTGGATATGCATCAGAAAAGTCGATCGCCTCAAAACAGTCGCACGTCTACATTATTAGGACGCCCATTGACTTTACTGCTGGCATCAAACTGACGCCAGCATCAGAATTGACGCGGGCGTCAGAATTCAAAATAATTCAAAAATTCGAAATAATTCGGGAAATTCAAAAAATTTCTGCGAAACGAAATGGGACATATATGCCCATCACTAAACACCACATACCAGGCCTGAGACCTGAGATGTAATGCAACCAGAAAAACACTTGCAGCAATTCTTGGCCAACACTGTCTTATTGCCCCATGCCCTTTACTTAGTGCTGGTCTTTGCACAATGCTGAACTGGCACCACATTTTGCAGCCATTTGATGTGAAACACATTATAACCTATTTCCAACAAATGGAGTGTTCATCTGACATGTAATCCAGAACATATAGATGTGCATCTTTAAGGAATATTTGGAATACACTCATTTTGGCTGAAGTCTGGCAGACTTGACAGTTTTAATCTTTTTTTCAAGAAATTGCCAGCTCTTCAATTCTAATGTTTCATGAAACAATAAATAAGCTAAAAAGCCAAGAACAATTTTCGGTTGAGTAATATTTAGTACTGAATGATCTCATAGCCAGTCTTGTTGCCAACAAAGATGTAAAGCTCATTCCACCATCACTGAAAGACTGCTAGTCTCCCTTGAAGGCTACGGCTCAGATACAAAAGGAAATATAATGAAAAACATCATATGATCCTATAGCATAATGTTCATCAGCACAGCATACATGAAGGTGAATTTGTAATTGTTAGATACAATTATTTATTTTGAAATACAAATGATCAGATTATAGTGTGTAGTGCATTTACCCTTCCGTAATCCAACAGGAACCAAATTGAAAATGTTAAAGATAGCATTGTGGGCATAGAATATTGTTTTTCTCATCGGAGAGATGTGGAGGTGCTGGAAGGAGCTTGGAAGTTGTCCCCTACTACAGAAAGTGTCATTTAAGACCAAGTCTGGCCAGCCATGCCCCATGATATCACACCACACTCAATGATAATCCAAACCCCTTTTTTGTTTCTTGTAATGAGATTATAAACTCAATAGTATCCCCATGGGAAGAGGAAAGGACAGTGACCAGCCTGCTACTGAGACATTGCATATTAAGGAAAGACTACAGCTCATTAATGGACAAGTAACAGTTCTCCCAGAAACTTGAAGAAATATTTGAAAAGGTCAAATATACAGGTTAAAAAATATGATTGTATAATGTCTTTTTAATGTTGGTATAGATATAGGGCATTTGAGTAGACTTCTATTTCAATCATGAGCAACCATTCCTTTGAAGGTATTCTACCACTTATGGGACTTATGAGTGTGGATGACATTGATGATATATCTTGCTCCTAAATGTTTGTATTTACATCAGAAAAGTCCACTTTTCCAAGATTCCTGTGTGGCTCTTAATTTAAGTTTACATTTCTATATGTAGCTGGCTACAGATAGACTTCAGCTGTTTCTAACAGTTGTCTCTTTGTTGCCTACATGAGTGTATTTCAAGTTCCAGAAAAGGGCATAGGGGAGAGAAGTGGTTGGTTCCAGATGCATTACCAAACTGTATGAGTATATTGTCAACAAAGAAAACAATTCAGATGTCCAATCAGGAAGCCCATATAGATGTACATATTTAAGGCATACTTGGGAAACACTCAAACCATGTTTGATTTGGAAGAAGTCTGGCATCTTGACAGTTTTAATCTCTTTTTCGAGAATTTGCCATCTCTGCAATTTGACTGTTTCATGGAACAATAAAAAAGATAAAAAGTCAAGAAAACAATAAGGAAGTAAAGTAATAAGGAACACTGTGGCCAGAAAGTCAGGGTCAAGAATGGTGGCTAAACATTTTTGCTAACCCAACATTTCAACTGAGGTTAGAAAAAACAAAGTAAGATTAAAACCAAGCCTAAATATTTCCATCAGACGAGCATAAAGGAATTTTGCTTTTTGGGACAGAAGCTACAAGAGTGCTTAAATATATAAATATCACCAGAACATATCAAATAAGAATGTTTAAAGTAGTCACACCCAGACTAAGAAATTGTACAATCGCAAAGCCTTACGGAGATATCAGTGTGTGTGTTAGAAAAGAATGTCTCTGCTAAAGGGACCTTTTATGCACCAATCATGCTGAGGACCTCTCAGCGCTCAGTCCATTAAATCAATATTAACATTTCTCGTAAAAGTTCTCTGCTGCCTGCCAAGTGTTGGCATCCAAACCAGATTCCAGGCAGGATACCCTGATTTAGAGTCTTTGTAGACCGAGTTTTCTGCTAGAGATATATATTTTGAATATAAAGTCAATAGCCCAGAAACCTGGGCATCATAAATATCGTAATTTTACTTGATTATACTCCTCTTAATGCAAAGGTTTCTAGGGTATTTGTTACAGGTACAAGCAATATCTATCTGTAAGGTAAAAAGTAGGGTAACGTGGGGTAGACATTTTACTTCTGACAAGCTATAATGTGTTCATTTAGTGTAATGTGTATTTGTAGTATACATGTGACTTCCTTTTTGTCAAAATAAGCAGTACAGTCTTGCTTTGTGGCACTCGGAATAAGAGAGTGCTGCAACTTGCATTGTTTACTGATGCGGACAATAAAATAGCACCTTGGTATATAAAGTAACGCTTCCTTAAAGGACAAGGAAAGTCTAAAATAGAATAAGGCTAGAAATGCTGTATTTTGAATACTAAACATAAACATGAACTTACTGCACCACAAGCCTAATCAAACAAATGATTTATGCTTTCAAAGTTGGCCACAGGGGGCTGCCATCTTGTAACTTTGTTAAACATTTTTGCAAGACTAAGACTAAGTGCACATGCTGAGTGTGGTCTGGGCTGCTTAGTGATCGTCATAAACAAAGCTGCTTGAGTTCTGCATGGCTGGTAAGTAAGGCGGGGGCTCCCCCTACTGTTCATAAGTATGATTGTTTCCCTGCTCAGCAGTTAGGGACCATCTGACAATTCCTATCCATAGCAGTAAACGAAGGAAGAATTTCATTGCATACAGTCAGGTTTTTTATAAAAACAGTACACATTTTTTAATTAAAGTATATTGGAGATAGGTTTCTTTTTCATTAAAGAAAGTAAAAATGGGATTTTATTTTTTTGCCTTTCCTTGTCCTTTAAAGGGATACTGTCTTGGGAAAAAAATTTTTTTCAAAATGAATCAGTTAATAGTGCTGCTCCAGCAGAATTTTGCACTGAAATCCATTTCTCAAAAGAGCAAACATGTTTTTTTGATATTCAATTTTGAAATCTGACATGGGGCTAGACATATTGTCGATTTCCCAGCTGCCCCTGGTCATGTGACTTGTGCCTGCACTTTAGGAGAGAAATGCTTTCTGGCAGGCTGCTGTTTTTCCTTCTCAATGTAACTGAATGTGTCTCAGTGGGACATGGGTTTTTACTATTGAGTGTTGTTCTTAGATCTACCAGGCAGCTGTTATCTTGTGTTAGGGAGCTGTTATCTGGTTACCTTCCCATTGTTCTGTTGTTTGGCTGCTGGGGGGTGAAAGGGAGGGGGTGATATCACTCTAACTTGCAGTACAGCAGTAAAGAGTGATTGAAGTTTATAAGAGCACAAGTCACATGACTTGGGGCAGCTGGGAAATTGACAATATGTCTAGCCCCATGTCAGATTTCAAAATTGAATATAAAAAAATCTGTTTGCTCTTTTGAGAAATGGATTTCAGTGCAGAATTCTGCTGGAGTAGCACTATTAACTGATTCATTTGGAAAAAAATTTTTTTTCCCATGACAGTATCCCTTTAAGGTACGTTTTCTTGACTGCTGTCAGTGGGTGGACCTCAACTCATAACATAATGATGCAATAAAGTGCAACTTTAATTAAACTACCAGATTATAATATGGCCATATTGAAATGCTTGCCAACCAATAACTTCCAGATGGCTGGAGTACTGTATGGGCCCAGCTGGTGAAAACCAGTCCCGGACCAGCTGGCCCTCTACAAAGTACCCTTTTCCCGCTGCCCAAACCTACCTGAATCTTCAGCCCAACCTGGGACCCACTTAAATGGGAAGTGATGTCACTAGTTGCTGAAAGTGATGTCACTCGGAGGTGGATGAACCAGGTCAGGGGGAAATTGTTGGCTTTAACTGCAGGAGGTGGGACGAATGCAGCCTGCAATCAGCCTGGTAACTCAGGAAGGGAACCCACTAACCACCCGAACGGTCAGGGGACTGGGTTGTTTCTGCCCAAAAAGTGACCACTGACAGGTTAATTGTTCAGGTAACCGACCCGATGCAGAACTCTAATATAAGGTGCATGTATGGATGTGATTCCTTTGTTGATACAAGATTTTGCTTGCATTATATCACTATGCATTTGCGCTTGCAAATGTTAAGACTCAGTGCATAAGAATTAGATATCATGATGAAATTCAATTATATGAAACACTAATTTGTAAGGGGGAATTTGGGGCAACCCCACTTTCCATACTGATTCTGGGAATATTTACAGGTCAAATAGAAATAAAATAAACTGATTTAAAAAAAAAAATAACCCAAAATATAAAGACACAATTTATTGTGTAGGAAACACTAATAAAATAACAAACTTTTGAAATAACAAGTCACAATCAAGGGAGTTTCCACATCTGTTTCAGATGACCTTCCATACTAATTACCATTATGTTTCTTTTGTATATACAAGAGGTCTGAAAATGATTTGATATGGGAGTTTATCAAGCTGCATCAGAGATCCAACAGATTTTGAAATAGGTTGAATAGTTGGTGCCCAAATAAAAGGAATGGCAAAGTTATTTAATGTCTCTAGGGGAACAATGTCAGAAATCATAACGGTACATGCCAAACACGGAAAGACTACATTGGTTTAGAGAAACCGTGGTTACGAGTAGAAACCCACCAAGGACAGATGGAAATCACAATGACCCAGTTTAAGCACAATGTGAGCAATTACGACATGAGCTGAGATGAGTATACTGCTCTCATTCCTTTCTCTGAATTAAGGTTAAAAAATCAGATATATAACCCCTTTGTTGCTGTTTTGTAAGTGAACCTTTGCCAGGGTCTGTCTGTTGCTAATGCTAATTGGTTTACTAGCTGGATATATTCACAATTCCTGTTAGACTCATGCAAAAAGGAAGACAGTATTAAGAGAATACTCAATGGGAAATATGTGTATTTACATCGTACATATTAAGGGCCTATGTTAGTGATCCCAATCCCTATTTCTGTTATAGAAGACAATGCATGCAAGATAAGCCTTACAACACTTTCAGTTCATATTTAAACCTTGATCCCACCTTCTTTTCCCTGTATCACCATACTCACATAAACCATTTGACCCCCACATTCCCCTCATCCCTTCATGCAGCTTGCTTGGAGTACTGAAATCTGGAGCAAAGTGCAGAACTTGTATGTTAAGAAAAGAGACACAGTTGTTCTTGGTACCTGCGTGTAGCCCTACCTATCTGGTATGAATGAAGCAAACGGAATAGCTATGCATAAGGGGTACATACCAATGACAATGGGATGCCCACTATTATATATATATATATACATCTATCTATCAACTATCTATCTATCTATCTATCTATCTATCTATCTATCTATCATCGATCTATCCATCTATTCAATCTATCTGTCATTGATCTTTCTATGTACTGTATCATCTATCTCTATCTATTCACCCATCCGTCTGAACCAGTCAGTTTTGCAGGAAGGGTTCATGCTGCTACCAATAACAGCCATGTGCTGTAGGCAAACTTTCTTGCATTTACCCTCTGTGTGGAAAATGTCTAATTAAATAATACAGGCTTTTTAAGGAATGCACTGTTATTTAAAGCATAGTGTGTTGGGTCCAGGGTGTGGAAGGGCTGGGGTTGATATGCAGCCTCATGAGAGCTAAGGGACAGAAATCATGGAAGTATCAATTGCATTTGTAAGATTGGAAGTCTGGTGGATGCTGTTGAAAATGGATTTCCAATAAAGATTCACTTCTGGGTGAAATAGAGGGGCTGGCAGAAGGCTGGGTACCCCAAGGGGTCTCCCTCAGGAGACAATGACTATCCCCAATCAGGTCTGGGAGTCAAAAAAGGCCCGGGCATTCCAAGTACACAGAGGCCCAACCAGCCCAATAGTGACTGTTCATGGCATCTTATAGCAGCCCCTCTGGCAATTGCCAGAACACAAAGATTGCCAGTCCAGGCCTGTCCCCAATAATAGTTCAGATCAGAATGTAATAAACTGAACTATAATATAAAAAGCTGATACAGCACCAAACAAAAGCGAACTTCCGAGATAATACAATTAGCACCTTCACTATCCACGGTCTCATGGGTTTTGGACTGGCCACATATTCCTACTCCTCAGTAGCGATGGGCGAATTTATTTACCAGGTACGAATTTGCGGCAAATTTGTGCGTTTTGAATTTTTTTGATGCAGATGCCGCGACAATTTAGACGCAGGTGACGATTAATGGATGGCCATTGACTTTTATGGGCACCGGTGTCAAAATCAGCGTTTCGCAAATTTTCCGCCCATTTCGCGAATTTCACGAAATTTGTGGCGACACCAAACGGGACAAATTCGCCAATCACTACTCCTCACCTGTAAGGCTTAAATAAGCCACATCATTTGCAAGGCAAATGCCCAGGGCGCTCTTTATACCTGATATGAGTGAAACCATTGAGTAAAATATTAATCCTTCGCCACTTTTGCAAGAGAAAAAAAAATAGACTTTGCTTACTGTCACTTGGGGATCTTTTTGTTTTCAGAATTATTATTACCCTCCAATGAATGATTCCATTGAAACGGCTAAAAGCAAGGCTATTCGAATAAATGTTCATTCATTCTTGGAAACGGAATATGCATGGCTTTTTTTGAAGCCCTCTACTGAGACCGATCCTAATCCAGAGGGAGGTTAATGCAACTAAGTACTGTAAAACCGCAACAAAATTCATTACAAATTTCTTTGGCGCTTCAGTAAACTAAATCCCACTGGTTCTTCTGAGCTGATATGGGTTGCCCGTTCCAAGCATGCTGTTTAGCTAGCGGCATTAGCCTACTAGGCACCTGGATACCCCTTCCAGCACGACAGGGCGACCATACAACTCATATATACCTACAGCCCCTTCCATAAAACTCATATATACCTACAGCCCCTTCCATAAAACTCATATATACCTACAGCCCCTTCCATACAACTCATATATACCTACAGCCCCTTCCATAAAACTCATATATACCTACAGCCCCTTCCATACAACTCATATATACCTACAGCCCCTTCCATAAAACTCATATATACCTACAGCCCCTTCCATA
This sequence comes from Xenopus laevis, assembly GCF_017654675.1. Classification (NCBI taxonomy): domain Eukaryota; kingdom Metazoa; phylum Chordata; class Amphibia; order Anura; family Pipidae; genus Xenopus; species Xenopus laevis. Next base: position 15,894,755 of record NC_054382.1, read on the forward strand.
AAACTCATATATACCTACAGCCCCTTCCATAAAAATCCCATCCTTTTCCATTAACATTGTTTTCAGGGTGTCAGCAAACACAAGAAAATGAATATAACCAAGCGTCTGCTTATTTTCCACCAGAGTTCTTTCATTTTGCACATTCCAGGTTTAATGAGTTGAAACTCAAAAGAATAATTAGCTCGATTGCTAAACTGCTCCCTGAACATTAGAAACTCACAATTGCTGTCTGTTTAATTAACTTTACTCGTGCAGAAAAATGCCTCCTTGTATTGAAATTTTTGTTTGTGTTTTTTCTTTCTGGCCGTGGAGGAGAGACGTTGACTCGTCTGCCTTTGTGCTCTTTCCTAATGATCTGTGCCTTGCGCTGCTGGAATCCTCTAAGCTTCGGTTGTGAAATCTCCAAATTCCCAACTGTTTTACTAAATGTGTTTTGTTTGTGTATTGTTACAGAACATGCTATTAATTTGCGGACAAGACTAGTTTTTTTATTACGCAAACAAACATGGAAAATGTATTTTTTTTCCAGCTCTTTCTTCACAGGTCAACAATACAGAAATGAGGATTTGCTGACTAGTGTTGAGTGACCCCGTTTCACTCTCCCAGTGTGATGTTCCTTCAATTTATTTGGAGCACAAGCATCATCCATTTGGCCTTCTATTAAGGGATGGTGAGTCAGTACTTTTTTGTTATTATTATGTCTCGAAGACCAACACAATTTAATACACAGAAAAACCAGAGCTTTGAATTGTCCCGTATTATGAAGAATCTCTGTCACTAGTGTATGAAGTCTGTTAGCTGTATTTTCCCAGTAAGGCTTGATAATTTCATTAGGATTCAGCAGTCCATCTGGTATTCAGCCTAGAGAAACACTAGTCACATATAGTGATTAATCACTCTTGGGTCACATGGGAAAAGATCATTGGATGCTTAAATTTCCATTGTGATATTACTTTGAAAACTCATCATTTCCAATCACTTAGAAACCAATATACAGGTATGGGACCTGTTATCCAGAATGCTTGGAAGCTGGGGTTTTCTGGATAACGGATCTTTCCATAATTTGGAGCTTCATACAGTATGTCTACTAGAAAATCACATCAACATTAAATAAACCCAATAGGCTGTTTTTGCTTCCAGTGAGGATTCATTATCTCTTAGTTGGTCCGAGCTCCATTTGGTTTTTTATTTTTTCCATCAAAAGCAATGGTTGCCAAACAGTTGGGCCTAAACAGAGGGAAGGGCTTCCACCTTAAATGACAAGGAAAGCCTCATTCACTGGTTGGTGCCAATATGTTAGGTACCTCCCCATGAATGTACTTGGTAAGTGTTTTCCCCAGACCGAAGCTCCTTTTAAAAATACACAAACCTATCAGGTAAACATAACACAGAGACACAAACCATCTTACTTATCTTTCCCAGACATCTATCTTCAGATCTAGACTGCTGACAGACAGGAGTCGGCCAATAGACTTCCCCAACCAATATCTATCCAAAAATGATCCATATATTGATTGGACAGGTTTAAAAATCCCATCAAAGTGAGGACCACATTGGCTCATTAATCCAGTACTCGCTTCTACCAGCTGTATCTGCTTAGTTGTGTTCCGTCTGTCAAGCACTAGGGCTGAAAGAATGGATCAGCCCAATATTGACCACCTCAAGGTGGGTATATCAGGGCAACCTCACCAAATGAGCAGATCTTGAAGTGTGTGGTCAGATTTAGTCTGTGCTAAGAAAGTCTGGGAAATGATATGGTAAGTAAAATGGCAGTACATTTTAAAGCCAGTTAGGGAGTAAGGATGAGATTTGAGGTTGAAAGTTGACTTATTCCCTAGGCTGTTCTTGGAACTATATTTTGGGTCTGTTTTCAAGTCTCATCAAAAAAAAGTCTGCAAAGCTCTAAAGTATAAGGTCTTTTGAGCCGGACCCTCTTTGCCTTATGTTGCCTTATGGGACTCTTTGTACTGACTCTTACTTGATTACAGCAACTGAACAATGGCGTGTATTATGTGACAGTCCTACAAATAAAGGATTATTATAAGAATGCTTACACAAGAATCACACTGTGCCTCTACACACCAAAGGTTTCTTGTAATCCACATTATTTCCTTTGGTTCCAAAGATTTAACTCTCTCTGTTAAAATAAAAGCATCATCGTTCTGTTTTGTTACTGTCCTTGTTGTATAGTATGTTGGGAGGTCACACACTATTCATTACCCTAAGGAAATATAAGTATTCTGAAAGTGCTCTTTATTCTGACCTAGCTTCATGGGTGGCGTATTTTTTTGGCAGAACAGGAAATCTGGGGTGAGCATAAATACTAAAGCATTAGCACAATCCTTACAGATTTTTCTTGGTCATAAAATCCTTTGAAAAAAGTTTTTTTTTAAAATAATGTTCGAGTCTTATAATACTTAAGACATTTTTGTTTGATGGACGAATGTGAGAAATAAGAGATCTTAGCATTACTGATCTAACCAGGATGATTAAAACAGATAGATTTTCTAAGACAACAAGGACCAGCAATAGGATAGGGTGCATTTTCTCCACGCTGGAGATTACACTTAAACAGAATAGCATAATAGCAGGTAAGGTTTCCAAACTGGCAACCGATTCTTTAAACGTTTTCAGTGTGTTGAAATAATATCTTGATTGGCTTGCATCTTGGTTCTTTGGTTCACCATTCCACTCAAATTCACTTTTAATGCTCATTTTCCTTAATGGGATCCGTTATCCAAAGACACATTATCCACAAATCTCTGAACTACGGGACAGTCATCTCCCATAGACTCCATTTTAATAAACTAATTCAAAATTTTAGACTATATTTCCCTTTTCTCTATAATAAGAAAACAGTAGCTTTTACTTGACCCCAACTTAGATACAGGTATAGGATCCCTTATCCGGAAACCCGATATCCAGAAAGCTCCGAATTACGGAATGGCTGTCTCCCATAGACTCCGTTTTATCCAAATAATCCAAATTTTTAAAAATGATTTCCTTTTTCTCTGTAATAATAAAACAGTAGCTTGTACTTGATCCCAACTAAGATATAATTAATCCTTATTGGAAGCAAAACCAGCCTATTGGGTTTATTTAATGTTTAAATTAATTTATAATAGACTTAAGGCATGAAGACCCAAATTACGGAAAGATCTGTTATCCGGAAAACCCCAGGTCCCGAGCATTCTTTATAACAGGTCCCATACCTGTATAATGAATTCTGACTGGTGGCAAAAAAATACTATTGGATTTAATTAAAGGACATGCAAAGCCTACATTTTCCTACCATGTATATAAATTGAGCATATCTTCCCCAGCAAAGCCACATCATTTGTACTGCAAAACAAATAGCAGCTTTTACCCGGAGGCCATTTTCCCTCTGACATATCGTCAGTAACATTGACATCTGCAAACAGAACATGTATGCTGTAAAGTTCATGCAATGCAGAATCTGAGCTGAGAAGAACTGAGCATGTTCATGAGCCAACAGCCAAAGTAAATTTATGAGGGAGGGGACAGAGTGGGTAAGAGGTGGAGAAGGATTTCTAAGTGATTAAGGGGATGCAGCAGCATACTGTTAACCTTTTTACAACCAGAGTGGCAGGTAAATAAAGATTTCAAAGAGGCTGTTCACTGATTTTTTTGTGGGGAGGGTTTACATGTCCTTTAATATGTTTTAGTAGCATTAAAGTATGATGATGCTTATTATGGAAATATCCCTTATCTGAAAACCTTCAGCTCAGCTTAGGCACCTGCTTAACAAAAAGGTGATGTATTGAAAAACAGCAAAAGTATTTCACAAGCCAATATGAAAGTGGAGTGTTATAGCAAAGGTGAGGCAAGTACAGAGCATTATGCACCATTTATACATCACTGTAAGGATGTGATGCAATTAAAAATGGATCCCTTTCAGTGGAAACTTCACAAGGAAGAAAACAGCCTCTTTCCAAACTGTGGTCCCTACACATAGGCAGGAGTCATCTGGGAGTACTAACCTCACTACTATTTTTCCCTGGAGCAGATGCTGCTCTTGCTAAACTGGCCTACTTAACACCCAACTCCTATGAGCATGCCATGGAAGACACTGCTACCCACTGCATTTACTACATTCATGGGATCCCTGCACCTTGACTTCTTCTTTAAGGTTCGATTGTAAGCTTTCCTTCATGCCTACTGACACACATATAACACTGCCTTCAAGACAAAAATAAGATGATTCAACCTATATTAAAGGAATTAAAGGTGGAGACATGCAAAATAGTTCTTAATGTCCATGTGGTCAACCATTCATTCAGAACTGCTGGTTTAGTAGCCCAGATACAGCCTAATGAGTCAGAGTCCAAAACTGCAGACAGCCTGATTCATTCTCACCAGTTCGTATACCAGAACATGGCTTCTGAGGATAGAATTGCCTTGTTTTCAGAATAGCTGTACTGGTTAAAATTGCCTGTCCGGATTTTCAAAGTAGAAAAATCAGACAGGGCTTTTAAGTTAACTTGAATCATCTCTCCATCCCCCTGTCCCGAGTTTACCACTATAGAAGGTTGCAACCCAATCCAAGAAGGCTGGACTTGGACATCAGCAAAGCATAGGAACCATCATAGTTAGGGTGAGAAGGGCTATAAGGAGCCAAAGAACATTTCACAATGCAAGACTTGCAGTGCAAAGCCTTCTTTCAAAAGGTGCTGAAAATGCCTCATGCTACACACATAACATTGCCTTAAAGCAGATTGTTTTCTTCATGGCTCAAACAACTGGCTCTCCTTTGAAGCCATGATCATCACCCTTATTCATTTTTGTTTGAACATAAGAGCTGCCTTTCCTTGCTACCACAGGTTGTATAAAAACTCCCAATTCTCCAATCTGAAATCTATGTGTCAATACAACACACCTGGCACAGTGTCATTGGGTTTGAGCATCTTCCCAACAACACTTGAAAATACTCTAAGGCATTAAGAACTATAGAATAATATATTAGTAGGACATCATAGGGAAATGATGGACAAACATACTTTTTGCCTGAGGTTGCTCGGAGACAGGGCACTGAATGCTTGGCATCTGTCTTGTAAACATTCATTATGATTCCTAAATGACTCACCATTGTTTAATGTAAAGTGCATGAGAGCCAGAATTCTTCTGTTACTTGAAGGCAGTTACCTCATACAAAATAATACTGATAAATACAGTTTTTCCTCTAGAACCACCAGCGTTGATTATATGAAATACCAGGAGCTGTTGTGTAAACTGTTATTATTTAAGTAACAGTGAAAATAACAAGTAATTAACAGTGAAAGTATGAAAGATAAAATAAAGCATGTTTAAAACAGGTATCTTGCCATGTTTATGATAACACAGTGCTAAGAAAGGTGCAAATTAATTTGTTTTTTGCTTCTATAAGATGTGTAGAATTCAGTGGTAAACTGGCACAAAAATGGACTTCACTCCAAAATAGATGCAAATAAAAAGTTTTTATTATGCAAAAAGGAACATCTCAGAGGGTGGCCTTACGCATTTCGTGCCTTATGGGCACTTAGTCCTCACCCCCCATCCCATGTTACCCCTGCAAAACTTTCTATAAGATGTTTCTAACTCGTGGTATAATCCTTTAGAAATACGTGGTTTCCGTGGCCTTGTTGTGCCCCTGGGAATAATATATGAACCCTACTGTGAAGGACTTTCTCTACCATTTGGGTGCACATTTGATAACAATAGTAACTCAATGAAAGGGTGGCAACCAATCTCATTGTCACATATACAATTATCCAAGCACATAAGTTACATATATAGGTATGGGACCTATTATCCAGAATACTCAAGACGTGGAGTTTTCTGGATAGGGGATCTTTCCATAATTTGGATCTTCATTGTATGTAAAATTATTGAATGATAAATAAACCAAATAGGATTGTTTTGCCACCAATATGGATTAATTAAATCTTAGTTTGGATCAAGTACAAGGTTCTGTTTTATTATTACAGAGAATGATAATCAATTTAAAAAATCTGAAGTATTTGAGTAAAATGGAGTCTATGGAAGACTGTATTGCTTTAATTCGGAGCTTTCTGGATAACGTTTTTCTGGGTAATGGATCCAGTTTATCCTCATATTAGGGCCTTACACCACATAGGGCCTCACATTACTGACAATAACATGACTATTCAGAAGGATCCATGCACACTGTATATATATAGGTCATGCATAATATTAGCATGGCTGGCAGTTGTGCTGAGAACTAACACAATGGAGGAGTTAAAGGGATACTGTCATGGGAAAACATTTTTTTTTCAAAATGAATCAGTTAATAGTGCTGCTCCAGCAGAATTCTAAACTGAAATCCATTTCTCAAAAGATCAAACAGATTTTTTTATATTCAAATTTGAAATCTGACATGGGGCTAGACATATTGTCAATTTCCCAGCTGCCCCAAGTCATGTGACTTGCGCTCTGATAAACTTCAATCACTCTTTACTGCTGTACTCCAAGTTAGAGTGATATCACCCCCCTCCACCCCCCCCAGCAGCCAAACAAAAGAACAATGAGAAGATAATCAGATAACAACTCCCTAACACAAGATAACAGCTGCCTGGTAGATCTAAGAACAGCACTCAATAGTAAAAACCCATGTCCCACTGAGACACATTCAGTTACATTGAGAAGGAAAAACAGCAGCCTGCCAGAAAGCATTTCTCTCCTAAAGTGCAGGCACAAGTCACATGACTGGAGCAGCTGGGAAATTGACAAAATGTCTAGCCCCATGTCAGATTTTAAAATTGAATATAAAAAAAATCTGTTTGCTCTTTTGAGAAATGGATTTCAGTGCAGAATTCTGCTGGAGTAGCACTATTAACTGATTCATTTTGAAAAAAATTTTTTTAGACAGGCTAACCACTGACTAGTCCAGCTGCCATTCAAAAGCACATGTAATTAAGTCAATGATATGATGACTTTTTATCACCATGTCTGATTTATCATCAACATCATTTATATATATAGTGCCGACAAGTTAGGCAGTGCTTTACCTTAGTTCATAACAAACGGGGAATAAATGGTGAATAACAAACAAGGGTTTACAGAATACAATAGGATTAGAGGGCCCTAAACGCAAGACTATATATATTGCCTTTTTTTTTAGAATCAATTAAGTCATTTTTTAATATTTCAAGAAAAACTGAAACCATGCAAAATTTGTTCAGCACTTATCTAATGACAAAACTGTTTTGTGAAGCATGCACTTTTGGGGGAAAAAATGACTCTTTGGCATTAAACCATCCATTCACATTTTAGACTCAGCGGCGCTTTGCAACATGTGCAGTACTGCTGAAATTCATCTTTCCCATAGTTTAATTAAAAAGAAAGTAATTTCTATTCCAGCGATTTGAGCCACAGTTACAGGCAGAAAGCAAATGGGTGTTTATTTACTTTATGAGAAGGGTTGCTACCCTGTCTGTGTTTTATTTGCCGGTGTTTTACAGACCCTGAAGTTGAAACATATTTTCTTCTAATGTTATTAATAGGGGAGAGAGAAAACAAGTCAATATAGATGACCTGTATGTACATTAAAATGTAAAGGATATTAAAAATTGTTGATGTTTATGAGCTGGCATGTATTCCCTACAGCACAGGGACCCAATGACCATATAATGTGCAAACGTCATAATATATAGGGGCAGATTCACTAAAGGGCGAAGTGGCTAACGCTAGCGACTTTTCACCAGCGTTGCCACCCACAGGGACATCTCCAATTCACTAACAGATGGGATTGTCGCTAGCGGTCATTTGCACGCAATGGCCAGGCGACTTTTCGATTTGGCGAACGATCGTTATCTAAATTGCGGATTTTACTGAACGTTACCTCTTTCGCCAGAGTTGACTTCACCGCCTGAAACCAGGCGAACTGCTAAAAAAGAAGCAAGATCTTCCTCAATCTTCTGTCACTTACATTATATTCTGTGAGCCGAAAATGCATTAAAGTTCAAAAAACGCTGGCGATTTTTCCTTTTTTTAAGCGGGATTGGCTGCAAAAGCCCTAACTTACTTTTTTGAGTAACCGGTTTTCTCCACACATTTTATAACATATGGAACATTAAATTTACGGTGGGCTCATGTGTAGGGCATTATATTAACTCTCTTGTCTTTATCAAGGTTCCCTGGACATGTGTAATAAAAACCGGTAACTTAAACCATTTGCAGCAACATTTATAATAAAAAAACGTCCATACAACTTTAAATTTCCTGCTCTATGCAAATTGAGAGCAGGATCACTAGCGAAGTTTCTCGAGGCACAAACGCTAGAACATCTTTGCTATGAAATGCTCACACAGCTGAAGTAATGCTAGCGAACAATCGCCAGCAATTACTGATGGGCGAATTTGCGAAAAATTCGTGAAACGGCGCAGGCGTCTCGTTTTTGACGCCGGCAAATTTTTTCAGGCGAATTTTCGCGGGCGTTTTGGGAATTTATTTGCTGGCGGCGAATCGCGCAAATTCGCCATAAATTCGTGCCTGGCAAATAAATTCGCCCATCACTAGCCAGCATTTGACGCCCAGAAAAAAACCTTGCAGTTTTGTGAATTAGCGTACTCGTAGTGCATTTGTGCCTGACGAAATGGTGCGATGGGTGCGAAGCTGACAATGGCGAAAATTCGCCAGTTAGTGAGTCTGCCCCATAGAATGTAATTTATGACAATTTGATCCTTGAGCTTGGGTAAAACAAAAGTGCCAATCAGTGGACTTGCTCTCATTTTCTGGCATTGATTGATTTTTTCTGCAAAAAGTGCTCATTGCACTTAAAATTCCTCTTGTACCTCCACCTGGTCCAAACGTAGGAGAGCTCAGAACATGGGAGAAGCACTGGATCTGCTGCCTCCAGGGAGCCAAAAGTGCCCCTGAACATTTGAGCCATTTATCTCATTGTTTTGGTGCACTGTTCCTATTTACCTTCCAATATTCGCTCAGGCTAAAGTTTCCGATATGCTGCTTTCAAAAAATCAACATATTTTTGTTCCAAGTATTGGTTGTTAAGTTAATTGCAGCAACCGCTTTTTATTTCTCTAATATCTAAGGGAAAGATCAAAGAGATACAATTGCCGCATTCCTCTTACTTTAAATACTCCATTTACAAAGCATTGGATTTTTAGAATAAAGCATCTAACTGGGAGCACTTGTTTTCCTTAGCATGGAAATCCACATGCATACACGTTGTATTAAAGGTAGTTTAAAGTAAAATGGCCTTGTATTGTTGCTATTCTGTAGACCCCCATCAGTTTGAAGCAGAGAACTATCTGACTGTGCAAACAAACCTTTGAATTCCCATGTGAAGGAGCTTTTAGTTGCTGCACATATGTAAAGCTCTGGAGTGTTTTACTCTCAGCAATTGAGTCCAACCTGCATGAACAAAAACAACAAACCTCCGAAGAAAATGGTTTTTCAATTCAATTAGAAATAAAAAATGTATTCAATATTTTACTATAGATTTTCCATAGAGGCACACAAGCAGCTGTACTACTGTTTTCTGTTTAATAATTAAAGAATCCAAGAGGAAAGAGCTCAGTCAGTGTCGGACTGGGATACCAGGGGCCCACCAGAAAACCTTCGTTTCCAAACTATTATTATACCTTCTCTCCTCACTAAACCTTTTTTTCCCCTCATAGTCTCTCATCTCTACATACTATTCTCTGTTCTTCCATTATTAAGCCTCTTCTTTCCCATAAAGAAACAGAGAATGACCATGAAATGGGCCAAATGATTAGAAGCAAGAGGCCGGGTCTGGGTCCACCAGATTGTCTTCCAGTGTCCTGCCGGACAAGTCTGACACTTTATAAATGCTTAAGCTCCCAATCCAGCTTTTTCCCAAAAATATAGTCACAGTTGAGCATGTGCACAAATCAGATGCCTGTTGTGATTAACAATTTCAGAGAGGGGTTTGGGTTACTTGTGGCGCATGTAATGTGATTCGTTTGCATGAAGTCTGCTTCGCTTATTGATGCAACCCTTTGTGTGACCCCTAGAATTACAGTTGTGCAGTGGAAGCTCCCACAACCCCACATCAATAGGTGTACTTGAGTATGGCTCAGCAAAAGGACACAATGAAGTGAAAAATGTGTGTTTGGATACCTTTACTGAATGATATAAAAAAAAACATAATATTTGAGGTCTCTTTGCATTTTATAGTAGGTGAATTATCTCAAATGCAGGGGGGCTCCAAGTCTCAGAATCCTTCACTTCACAATGGAACAAAGCAAGGGGAGAGGTTGCATCACACTATGGGGGAAATTTATCAAAGAGTGAAGTTAATAGTGAAGTTCCGCCACTAGAGTGAAATTCCGCCACTTTCCATTCATTTCTATGGGATTTTTAAAGGTGTATTTATCAAAGGGTGAACTTTCACTTTCACCCATTGATAAATATGCCTTTCAAAATCCCATAGAAATGAATTGTGAGCTGCGGAATTTCACTCTAGAGGCGGAACTTCACTCTTTGATAAATTTACCCCTTTGGGGGAAATTTACTAAAGGGCGAAGTGGCTAACGCTGGCGAAAATTTCGCCGATTTACTAACGGTAGCTGGTGTAATTTAGCCAAGGAGATAGACTCTGGCGCAACTTCGCACTCTAACGCCAGGCGAATTTTCGGTATGGCGAAAGAGCGTTACTACGCAAATTCACTACGTTTTTGATTTTACTGACCATTACCTCTATCACCAGACTTGCCTTCACCACCTCAGACCAGGCAAAGTGCAATAGAGTAGATAGGAGTAAGGATGCACCGAATCCACTATTTTGGATTCGGCCGAACCCACGAATCTTTTGTGAAAGATTCGGCCAAATACCGAACCGAATCCGCAAAAATTAGGGGTGGGAAGGGGAAAACATTTTTTACTTCCTTGTTTTCTGACAAAAAGTCACGTGATTTCCCTCCCCGCCCCTCATTTGCATATACAAATTAGGGTTCGGTTGGGCTGGGCAGAAGGATTTGCCGAATCCTGTTGAAAAAGGCCGAATCCTGGCCGAATCCCGAACCGAATCCTGGATTCGGTGCATCCCTAGATAGGAGTTCCTCAAAAAAAAGTTGAAAAAGTCCCAAAAAACGCCTACATTTTTCCTATTTAAAGGGTGATAGACTGAAAAATATTATTATAATATTATATGGGGTACCCTCCTACCCCCTTACATTTGCTAACATATGGCACCTAAACTATACTGTGGGCTCATGTGTAGGGCATTATAACAACTTTATATAATTTTATTAGGGTTCCCTGGACTTGTGTAGTGTAATGTATTTGCTACAGCATATACAGCCATTGTAATTTAACTGCACGCCGTATGCTAATCAGCCAACGCTAGCGTAGCTTCGAAATGCTGAGCGTAATTTCGCCAGCGTTAGGTACCCTGTGCGCAACTTCAGATCTTCATGAATTAGCGTTGTCCAGGCGAATTTATGCTTGGCAAAGTGTTGCAATGTGCGCAAAGCCAGCAGTGGCGAATTTTCGCCGGTTAGTGAATTTGCCCCTATGAGCCTAAGGGGGAATCTGAAGAATGAAGTGTGTCTGTGTTAAAAAAAAAAATTTTCTGATCTTGCTTGTAACTTTTTCTACATGTAGGGGCCGATTCACTAACTTCGAGTGAAGGATTCGAAGTTAAAAAACTTTGAATTTCGAAGTTTTTTTTGGGCTACTTCGACCATCGAATTGGCTACTTCGACCTTCGACTACGACTTCGAAGGATTCGAACTAAAAATCGCTCGACTATTCGACCATTCGATAGTCGAAGTACTGTTTCTTTTAAAAAAACTTCGACCCCCTAGTTCGCCATCTAAAAGCTACCGAAGTCAATGTTAGATTTGTAAGGCTTTCCTAACTTTTTTTGATCGAAGGATATTCCTTCGATCGTTGGATTAAAATCCTTCGAATCGTTCGATTCGAAGGATTTAATCGTTCGATCGAACTATCTGTGCTAAATCCTTCGCCTTCAATATTAGAAGTCGAAGGATTTTAACCCTCAATATTCGACCCTTAGTGAATCGGCCCCGTAGAATTAGATCATGTTATAAAAGGGGGAATATGTTCCCTTTAATTAAAAATGTTTTCTAAGATCAGCAATCAGGGGAAATTTTAATACACAATTATCAAAACATTCTAAAAGCATTCTAAATAATTTTCATTATAAACATGAATATGATGGACTCTCCTGACCCTTCTGCTGGGCATTTATGTCATTAGCCGTAATTAAATCATGTTCCATCTCTGGTGCATTTAATATCATGTCTGTTTTCCATGCACAGGTAAATGCTAGTGACAGTTTGGATCATACGAAGCCCGTTCTTATTAAAGATATTCTCATTCCGAGACTAATGTAAGAAGTCACCTCTTGTTAAGGAGTTTTGAACTTCAAAGTCCGGCCTCATCTCTCTCATCAATCACAATCCTGATTCTCGTTAAGATCAGCAATGCTAAGAGATCAGCTGTGGCTCCTTCATCAAAAATAAAAGCAAGATAACAAAGTGTGCAGGACACCGGCTTCTATTCATTACAACGTCATTTGGAGCTAATTAGTGATGGGCGAATTTATTCGCCAGGCGCGAATTCGCGGCGAATTTGCGCGATTCGCGCCGAGCAAATAAATTCGCGAAACGCCTGCGAAAATTCGCCGGCGTCAAAATTTTTTTTTTCGGAAAACGGACGCCGGCGTAAAAAACGGACGCCGGCGTAAAAACGGGTGCCTGCGCCAAAAACGGGCGGCGTCGTCGAAAAAACGGACGCCGGCGTCAAAAACGAGACGCCGGCGCCGTTTCGCGAATTTTTCGCCATTTCGCGCGAAATTCGCGAATTTTGCGGCGAAGCGAAACGGCGCAAATTCGCCCATCACTAGAGCTAATCAATTAAACACAGTGGGATTTAAGGCCTAGCAAGAAACCCTCTTTTGTACACTAAGCAGAGAAGCTCCTGTAACTGTCCCAATTATCTGTAGTGCATACAATTTCATCTGAACGCATTTAATGTATTATACATATTCTTCAAGGGAAAACTAAAAGGAAAATAAAATTCTCGGGGGGGGGGAACAGGGACAAAAACATATACAGGTATGGGACCTTTTATCCAGAATGCTCGGGACCTGGGGTTTTCCGGATAACGGATCTTTCCGTAATTTGGGTCTTCATGTCATAAGTCTACTAGAAATTCATATAAACATTAAATAAACCCAAGAGGCTGGTTTTGCTTGCAAATAAGGATTAATTATATCTTAGTTGGGATGAAGTACAAGCACTGTTTTATTATTACAGAGAAAAAGGAAATCACTTTTAAAAATTTGGATTATTTGGATAAAATGGAGTCTATGGGAGACAGCCATTCTGTAATTCGGAGCTTTCTGGATATCGGGTTTCCGGATAAGGGATCCTATACCTGTAGTGAAATTATAACTGGGGTGAAGCTTAGAGATGAGCAAAACAATTTGCAGCATTTTAGAACCTCAACCGATTGAGCGATTTATCGTAACAAAGGAAGTACCATTTCCTGCCTGGTAAAACAGGGAGTTAGAGTGGGGTATAATAGGGCTGTTATTTTTATATTGTCTTAATTTTTTCCCATTTTATGTCTTTATTGGGTTATTTTTAAAGGATAAACCAACAAACAAATACTACGTTTAAAAACAAAGGGGCAAATTCACTAAGATTCGTAGTTGCACCAGCGTCCGCTTCGCCACACCTCGCCAGGCAAATTTTTGCCAGCGCTACGCAAATTCACTAAAATCTGAAGTTGCGCTCAGGGGAAACGAAAGGTTGCGAAGTTGCACTAGCGTTGATTCACCAGGCAAAGCGAAGTTACGCTAGTGATGCTTAATTTGAATACGGCGACAAATTGAATTGGAAGTATACGTAGCATCACTACACAAGCCTGGGAAACCTTCAAAACATCAAATAACATTTTTATTTTGCCCACTGCATAGTTAAGTTGCCATGAGTTAGGAAATGTAGGGGGGAAGGAGGGTAGCCCCAAAATATAATTCGATCTTTTTCAGCCTATCACCCATAGAAAAAATGCCAGCGTTTTTTGGAACTTTGAAAAAATTTTAACTTTTTTTGAAGCAATCCCTATCTACTCTATTGCACTTCGCCTGGTCTGAGGTGGCGAAGGAAGTCTAGCGTAAAAGGTAGCGTTCAGAAAAATGCGCGCGTCAGTGAATTACGTCCATTGCGCAAATTCGCCAGGCGTAAGGGTGCGAAGTAACACTAGTGGAATTTATGCCAGTGTCCGTTAGTGAATCAGCGAATTAACGAAAATGCGCTACGCTAGCGAATTAACGCTAGCGTTAGACACTTCGTCCTTTAGTGAATTTGCCCCAAAGTGTGCAAAGTGCAAAACAAGGCTGAATTGACCTTTTTTTGCACTGTGCACAATGCCTTGTGCATCTGCAGAATGGAGTGCTGCCTCTGTTAGGCACAATAACGTACCCCCTCCCACCCCCTAACTTCTGGGTCATTAACCTCCTGATGCTCCTGCACAAGTTCTTGGTAAGTGAGTATTAAGGTACATGAGTATTAAGTGGATCTCTTGAGTCCCTCAGCTATCTAGCCCCAATCAGGAAATTACCCATAGATGCCCCCAGAGCCTGGAGGTGCAACATTTTCCCCACAATTCAAAAATAACTCTTAGTGATGGGCTAATTTATTCGGCATGAGCAAATTCGCTGCCAAATTTCCCGTTTCGTAGCCACCACCAAATAAATTTGCTGAGAAAATTTGCTGGTGAAATTTCGCCTGCGTCGAATTTCGATTTTGATTATGCCAGCGTCAAACTTTTTCTACGCTGAGTCAAAATCGCTGTTTCGCAAATTTTTCGCCAGTTTTGCGGAATTTGTGGGAAGCGAAATGGGACAAATTCGGCCATCACTAATAACTGTGGCCACACACATTTTTGTGCATTGTGCAAATAAATCTGATATGTTAAAGGAGAAGGAAACCCCCTGGATGCAAACCCCTCCCCTGTGTTGCCCCCCCTCCCTCCTCCCCCCTGGCCTACCTGTCCCCCTGGGCAAATGCCCATAACTTGTTACTCACCCCTCTGCGCAGGTCCTGTCCACAGAGTTCACAGTCGCCATCTTCTCCCACGCGCGTCTTCTTCCTGCTTTGACCGGCGTCTTCTGGCGCATGCGCAGTAGGAACATTTACCGGTACGGATCTACTGCGCATGCGCCGAATGTCACAAAATCAGAAAACTTTGTGACATTCGGCGCATGCGCAGTGTTCCTACTGCGGATGCGCCAGAAGACACCGGTCAAAGCAGGAAGAAGACGCACGTGGGAGAAGATGGCGACTGTGAACTCCATGGACAGGACCTGTGCAGAGGGGTGAGGAACAAGTTAGGGGCATTTGCCCAGGGGGACAGGTAGGCCAGGGGGAGGAGGGAGGGAGGGGGCAACACAGGGGAGGGGGGAGGGGTTTTGCGCCCAGGGGGTTTCCTTCTCCTTTAAAAAATGGAATTGCGGTTTCACCATTATACAAATGTGACCACTGAATGAATTGGATGCAATTATATGAAAAATGGTTTAGACTGTTTAGAGTCATCCGGTACTTGGTGTTAAAATGATGGTGTGATTCTTTAGCTGCAAGTTTGCTGCTCTTAGTGGGCACAGTGAACTTACTGCCACATTTTGGGTGGTGGTAACACTATGGTCCCCATCAGGACTGGCCTGGGATTTAAAATAGGCCCTGGAATTTCAAGTACGCCAAGGACCAAACAGCCCTCCACCCCAGAATCCACAGATTTCCAGTCTGGAAGGTTCCCTTGCATTAATAAAAAAGGCATGAAAAATAAACATGTAGCTCTTGATATTCCCATAAAGAAAATGAAGGTATAGCAGGGGCCTTTAAAAAACTGGAAGACTATCAGATTCCAGCCAGACCATACAAAGTTGATATTATGAAGCAAGTTCTTCTAGCATGGCTCCATTTATGCACTTATCCCTTTAATTGGCATGTAAACTGGTTTAATGCTAAGTGGTTTTGACTACATAAGAACATGCTAAAGGATACATGGATGTTTTGGTGGTTGCTTTCTGCAGCATTCACGTTCCACTTTTCCCTTTTAAGTAACTTGGTTTTCATTTAGCCGATTTTATTACTTTCCTTGTACTTTCTCAATGCTAATTTTGTCCTGATTTAATTAGCTGAAATGTCCTGCTCTTCATTCCTATTCCTTTAATCACCTACTTATTGGGCCTCTGTTTATTTTTAATGCATTCCCGTAGGGTATATTCAGTTTTAGATGCTTTGAATTTATTTTGAACAATTCCGTGGGATGACGGGTTCAAAGTCATTCATGGTTGACTATGTTTCAGTAAGTAAATGAATTATATTTTCTGTTTTAAGAACTGCCGTTTTAATGGAATGCAATACTTTGACATTTATTTATCTTGTAATTATATTATATTATCCTTTAATAATATGTTCATTCTTGGGTCTATATGTAGAAAAGTCCTTTTTTTTATTTGTAGCTCATTTGTTCAAGATTCACTTTGCAAAGTTGTTCAACCAATTGTCTGATCTTACAGCACTAATGAAAACTGTGTGTTTCCTGCATCTTTCATTTAAGGATTCATTGACCATCTCAGCAGGACCTTCATCTTTCTTTAGGAGGCAAACTTTTTAGTCTGTCTAATGACTTTTTCTGTACAAGACCCTATAACTTATTCTAAATTCGCTGTGCTCACAATCATTCTACTTTTTGTGTACAAATAATGGACTTTTATTGTTTCTAGCAGCTGGTAAATTCCAGAATCTGGGTTAGACCAATCACCGGCGATTTCTTTCTGTTTCATGTACAAATTGTAGACAGATACTGCTTCTAATTTTCATTGAGCCTTTAGAACAAGGAACTACTATGATAATTAGCTGGGACTGAGTTATGGGCTATTACACATGGGAGGTTTTTCCTGCATTGCGCTTTCTTCCGTTCAGCTGCAGGGGAGTCGCAGTTCTTCCTGCGTTATTGTGAAGGGGGTTGTACTCACACAGACGCATGTAAGCGCCAGACACAGGTGGGATGTGGCATGTTGCATTTCACCGGCGTTCGGCACATACATGCATCTGTGTGAGTACAACCCCCTTCACAATAATTGAGTGTGTCTACTCCTGCGCTCCCCTGCGGCTGAATGGAAGAAAGCGCAACGCAGGAAAAAACTCCCGTTTGAAAGGGCCCTAAGTGTAAGTGCAACATAGTCTTAGTACTCAGTGACACCTAATTATTTTAAATGCACTACAGACTTAGAATCAGGGTTGGAAAACACCAGGAAAAACCTGCTGGGCCCAACCGACCCAGACCCGCTACATGTCTGAGACCTTTCTGTGCCCTGCCTGCCTCCTGACATTCCGACCTGGCACCAATTCGACTACAAGTAGATAAAGTACACAACGTTTGATGGAGGGTGCTGCCAGAGGGGGTTGCAGCTGAGGCAGGAGGGCCATGATGAAGAAGCACGTGGGCCCCATACACAGATGCTGCTTAGAATGCTAATAGGCAGTGTAGGATGTATAATGAGCAGAGCTGTCAGCCTTCAAGAGTGTGCAGTTGGGGGACCTGTGGCGCCAGAGCTGACATTGTGTGAATGTGCACAACTGCTCCTGAAGCCAAAAAAATCACACTGCACATGCACACTTCTCTTTAGTTGACATCACTGATATGTTCTGCACATGTGCACACCTGGCTTTCACCAAAAATTGTGGAAAATGTCAGAAGTCGTCAGGAATCTGAGAAATGTGTTGGAGTGATGGGAGATGGGGGACAGACCACAAATTCAGGTAAAAAATCAGGCAGTGAGGGGCCTTGACATTGAATGCAAACTTACACATATTTTTGCCAAAATTCGGTACTAACATCTAACTTCTTTATATCCTAAAACAAACTGGTTTGAGAAGTATATTTCCTGGGTTGCATTATACAGAGAGGAAGTGTCTCCATTACGTCAATAACATTACAAGGGTACTTGTGGCCTCTTAGATAAAAACTATTTCCATTTTGGCACAAACTTATGAATGTTGGGTGATTCACTTGAATGTACACTGTGTAGAATTGCGAAATCTACCGTGTTTTTTTTACCCACCATGCAGCTTTTACCCAAAGACATTGCTTCCAAGCACAGTGTTGAGTCTGCAAAATTTCAAAATGAGCACAAACAGGTTCAGACCAAGCCAGCAGAACACCTTCATGGGCCCCACCAACCCAGGCCCACTCACAATAAGGGCCCTTGAAGTAGCAGCCCCTCAAAGTTACAGCCACTGTGGGCCCCAGATGCCCTGATCTGAACCTGAATGTGCACACTTGCAGGTGCACATTCTGATAAATTGGGCTCAGTAGGGTCTAGGGTTTGTGTAATTTTTGGCAATTGTCGTTATGAAGATAATTGTATGTTCTTCATTATTCACAAGTATGCAGTGCTCATTGACGGTCACGTAGACCATAAAGGGAACCCTGTAAATACCACCAGCTTAAAGGTGGTGGCAGCTTCAGGCTTCCAGAGCATCAATAGGTGCACATGCACTTAGTTCAACAGAGAAGGCGGAATGGATGCAGTAATGCCAAGTACAACCATAGGCAAGTACCTTTAATGAATGGTGTAAATGCATGCAACGACTGCATCCATTTTCGCTGTGGTCGTAATTAAGCCCTTAGATATTTGAAGGAACATCTCCTTTAATAGTTACCATTTTCAGATCAATGAACTTGAACAAGAGGGATGTATATGATGAATCTTAGAAAGTGATCCTTTTCTCGTCTCTATTAATCAGTTTAATAAGTGTCCTAGATCCTATGGTCCATGGTTCATGGTTGGTTCTTGGAGTTACATAAAAAATACCAGCGCTTAAAGAGTTGACACTTTTATCATTGGGGTTTTTCTGTTTCTTTGCATTGACCATACTAAAATGTACAAAAGTAGGCTGAAACTGATGATGTCTGTTTTTCAACCTTGCAAACTATGGAACTTTTATGTTTCAGCACACTTAATACTTTGTTATACTGGTTGTGAAGACATGATGACATTGTATTACACTTATATGGAGTTTTTATGCCATATTTTGCCTTAAGACATCTACAAAAATATTTTTAGCAGTTTTAAGGACTATGAATAATGAATGAAACAAATGTGAAAAGCACAGAACAAACCATCAAGTAACTGACTGCAAGTGTTGAATTTTGAAGTGTAAAATGGACCTTCAAAGTCAAGGTTGTGACTTTCAGAGGAGACTATTAAGGTTGGTGACTGTGCTCAAGTGGAAAGCATAAGTCTTAATGCCAGATTTAGCAATAATGACACTTTGATTATTAACAATTGACTGAACTAGGAGAAGGAGACAAACTGCACTTTCAGCTGACATGCTGTACTAAAGTTGACTGCTGACTGTTCACAAAATTACAGAAAAGTATAGTTATTACAAGTGAACATCGTGTTCCAACAGGTGGTTCTCACAGTACAGCAAGCGCACTTTCAGAAAATCAAAAACTTTTTTGAGAAAATAAAAAACTTTCGTTAAGGGTATTTCAAAAGAACACAAATGTGAAAAACATTACCTGTTGGCCTAACTGCACGTACAAGAGAAATTAGGTAAAAGATTTTGCAACTTCTGCCCATATGTCTATAAGCATGTAGGAAAATCACTATTGCCCCACTTGCAGTAGAGAGTAGGGGGAGGAAGGACCTCATCTGGAGAATGCATGTATCCCTGGTCTAGCCTTAGGGAAAGAACTTAGTGGATGGCTCCACTATGATGTAGAACCTTATTATGTATAAGTTGTTTTATTTGTATTTAGGGGAGAGTCAGATTGTGAGGATGCGTGGAACTTAAGGATACAGGAAACATAAAATGGTCATGTTTTCCAATTAAAGTCAGAATGTTGGATGAGCCCTATAGATGCTTAAACACATCATTATGGTGACATCTCTGAATATATAATACTTTAGTTAGTCATCCATAGCTAACTACTGAGTTTAATTGTAAACATAAGAAGGTGACAATTTTGATGTTTGCTCAGTAAAAAGAGATGCCTTACGTAAAGTAAGACATAAGTGGACCTTGACAGTTCTGATTTTAATCACCCCCAGTGTCACTGACATGATCATCTTAAAGAAGTTAAAATATGGACAACCCTAGGCTATCTTTTTGGTGAGGGTGTGGGCTGAGTATCCAGTTGGGCAATTATAACTATGGCAGCAAAAGTTTCCATTAGTGGAAGGTTTTCATACGTTTTTGATACCTGTTTCTCCCTTGCTTGCTCTTTTTGGGCCCCTTTATCTCCAATGCTATCATCTGTGGCTCCACTCTACTTAAAGTGGACAATGACAAAGTTAGGACAATGAGATATGTTGCATTTTTCTGATGCTTCCCTTCCTAAGAGGTGCATCTGGGGCCTAAAATCCACACTCCGCTAGCAGAAAAAACACCAGATTCCAGCCACTTCTGTCTCTTATGTGTCTGCACATCCAATGGTTATTGTACACAAGTTTTCCACCCTGTTCCAGTAGTATTGAGTAGTAAGAGATCAAACTGTCATTCTCATCAAATCTTATCCTAACTGGCCTTCAGGATGAGCTCCCTCCATCCATTGCTCTGGGGCAGCGCCACGGTTTGGGAAGCCCTACTGTAATGGGCAATCAAAATCAACTTTAATTTGACTAACACGAGCTAATTTAAAATCCACCCTGTTCCAGTAGTATTGAGAGATCAAACTGTCATTCTCATCAAATCTTATCCCAGGGGTGCCCAAAAGGTAGATCAGGATCTAATAGTAGACCTTTAGCTGGTAATCAGTAGATCTCAAAACGCTGTCAAAAAACAACTTGTCTATATCACCCTTATATTTCATTATTTTCATTCAGATATTTATTATGTTAAGGTCACATAAGAAATAGTTGACACTGGCTTAGTTAATTTTAGTTAGTTGTTGTCAGTCTCATTAAATGGTATTTCGTTTTTAATAATTTTATGCCATTGTATCGATTATAACTTGTCTTTCATCTGCATAAAATTTGCTGTCGTACTGTTATTATTTGTTTATCATGAAAATCAAATAAAATATTTTCAAAATAAATAAAGAAATAGTTGTTTGTTAAATATAGCAATATACATTTTCTCATAAATCAGTATTTAAGTAATATTTTCCATGGAACAAAATGCTAACAATCTAATGGATGTAGATCCTAATTGGAAAACATCACTAAAAGTAGACCCCCCTTATAAAGTATGGGCACTCCTGTCTTATCCTAACTGGCCTTCGGGATGAGCTCCCTCCATCCATTATTCCAGGCCAGCCCCACAGTTTGGGAAACCCTACTGTAATGGGCAATCAGATCCAACTTTAATTTGACTAACACAAACTAATTTAATTTGCTAGAGAATCAGGAAAAGCAGACTATGCTCAAACTATAGTATGTTAAGGTAACCTAATGGCCTGAAGGCACATAGTGTATTATCACTTGTTAGTTTATTATACAAATCCACAGTGCCCTGGTGGAAATAGCTTTTATACTCTTTATATATGCAGAAGCACTTTGGCGTTACTTTATAAAAAAACTTCAGCAAAATGCGACAGAATGGAATGCAACTCAGCTCCTCTTTGTTATGTTGAAATCATTGGATTTGTTCCATACTGTATCTCTGAACCAACATACCTACATTGTTTCACCTACTGTGCTTTATTATTGCAAAAAAAAATCTCAGCAATCTCAAGCCAAACAACAATCTTACTTTCATGTTCCAAAAGCTGCAACACTTGTGTTTTACATGCTTAACGGGGAAAGCTGAATAAAGCAACTTGCATGTTTAGCACAAAAAAAGATCTAAAGAGTTATGACTGCCTCGGTCTCAGAATTCTCCAGATGGGGATCAAAGTGGGGTGTCTGCAATAAAGTATGAGGATACAATCCCCGGGGCTGATGCACATCAAGGAGCTTTAGCTCTGCAGCGTCTGGAGAGCGGGGATCAAGCGATATTATCATAAAAATGTTTTTGCGTTTGCCTGAAAACAATGTAAATATTCTAGTGAATGACTTTAGCTTTGGAAATAAAATGGTGTCATTGTTACAGAAAGTTAAAACTAGGGATGGGCGAATTTGACCCGTTTAGTTTCGCCAAAAATTTGCCGCCGGCGAAATGTTGCTGACGCCCGTTAAAGTCTATGGGCGTCAAAAAAATTGTCGCTCGGCGAAATTGTTTTGACGCGTGTCTTTTTTTTTGGACACACGACGCCATACAAGTCTATGGGCGTAATTATTGAGGCGAAACAAGTTAAAACCAGTTTTCAAGGTATGGGTATGGAATCCGTTACTGGGAAACCCATTATCCTGAAAGCTCCAAAATACGGGTTAGGCCATCTCCCATAGACTCCATTTAAATCAAACACTGTAATTCAAAACTATAAAACTCTATACAGGTATGGGTTTAGTTATCCAGAAACCCATTATCCAGAAAGCTCTGAATTACAGAAAGGCCATTTCCCATAGACCCAATTTTATCCAAATAATCCAAATTTTTAAAAATGATTCTCTGTAATAATAAAACAGTAGCTTGTTCTTGATCCCAACTAAGATATAATTAATCCTTATTGGAAGCAAAACCAGCCTATTGGGTTTATTTAATGTTTAAATGATTTTCTGGTAGACTTAAGGTATGTAGATCCAAATTATGGATAGATCTATTATCCGGGAAACCCCAGTTCCCAAGCATTTGGGATAATGGATCCCATACCTGTCATAATAAAACAGTATCTTGTACTTTATCCAAACTAAGATATAATTTATCTTTATTGGATGCAAAAACAATAATTTTGGGTTTATTTAATATTTTAATGATTTTTTTAGTAGCCTTTAAGTATGGCATTCCAAAATAAGGAAACATCCCTTATCAGGAAAGCCCAAGTTCAAGAGCATTCTGGATGATTCCCATACCACTATTACATGCCTGGCTCACCCTAGACTATCTATGTTCCTACAGCCATGTAATTATAGCTGTCTTACCGTGAAAGTTTTATGATTTGAGTGGCTGGAGAAAACAAAAGCAAAGCCAAAAATAAAACCATAAAAAAAACAAGCAATAAGCATGTTTTAAAGGGCATGTAAAGGCAGAAAAATAAAATCCCATTTCTACTTTCTTTAATGAAAAAGAAACCTATCTCCAATATATGTTAATTAAAAAATGCGCACTGTTTTTATAAGAAACCTGACTGTATGCAGTGAAATTCTTCCTTCATTTACTGCTGTGGATAGGAATTGTCAGACAGTCCCTAACTGCTCTGCAGGGAAACAATCATACTTATGAACAGTAGGGGGAGCCCCTGCCTTACTTCCCAGCCATGCAGAACTCAAGCAGCTTTGTTTGTTTGTTTCCCTGTTATTTGTTTTAATAAAATAATTGAACATTGCTGCAAAAGATGGCAGTATCCCTGTACCTGTTACAGATCCCTTATCCAGAAACCAGCTATCTGTTTTTCTCTGAAATAATAAAACATTAGCTTTTACTTGATGGCATGAATACATAATGGTGGCAAAAAATCCTATTGGGTGTATTTAATGATTAAATTATTTTTTAGCAAACTTGTATGAATGGAGATTGTAATTAATGAAATATCCCTTTTTGGAAAACCCCAGGTCCCAAGCATTCTGTATAACAGATCCCATGCCCACAAAGTTGCAAGCTGCAAAGCAGTAATAGCTGGTGATACTGTATACAGTACATAAGGAGCACTGCTATTATTACCTCTCGTTTCGCCCAAATTTTTCAAAACTGTTAAAGTTCGCCAAAATGCATCGAAGTCTATGAGCGGCAAATTTGTTTTTGTCGGGCGATGCACCGCGTCAAATTTGTTTTTGTTGCAACAATTTTTTTAACCCATTGGTGTCTATGGGCGTCATTTTTGGATGAATATAGTGTATACATACACTATATAGCTTATATCAGTGCCTACTCCTAGTTTCAGGGCTGGAATTTAAAGTATGGAGAACCAAAATAAGGAAAGATCCCTTAGCCCTAATTTCAGCTGCTGGAACTAGGGGTAGGCAGAAGGGGCACATGCCTAAAATGCAACTGTAGGGGGTTGTTGGAACCCTGGGTACAAATCATTTCTGCCTTTTGTAAGTATGAGTAGGCAAGTGGCATGTTTGACACCCTTACCATTTAGCCTGGATCTGCCCCATCCCATTCAAAGATCCTTGGTCAGTTTATTCAGGAGCTAATAAACCTGCCTATGGGGTTCATACCAAATTTTCTCCTATAGCGATAGTTAGACATCTAGAAACAAGTAGATTGGCCAACAACAAATAAATATATTACCTATGTTGCTTGACGAAGTGGCTATAATATTGATGGAATAAATCTAAACCTTTTGCTTTTACATTAATATCATTAGCTAAATATCACACATTGTTTTCAGATGTAACATGAATGAGACGTGAATATAAACTCTCCTATTAATAAGTATTTCCTAGTTCTATTGTTTGCCCCCCTAACCAAGTGCATTTAAAGCCTTGCTCTCAAAGAGCAGCCAGACCACCCTGCCCTACAAAAGACCAAACATCAGTTTGATGTCGGAGTATCAAAAGACCCCGGAGTCATTAATTGCCTGGGGCAGTTTATGTCTTTTATTTGGTCTTGCCTTTTTTAGTCTATGCCAAAACTAGTATAACGTTTGAAGCACACACTTTTGATATACATTTAAGGCACACACACGACTGTTATCTATTAACGTATCTGACATATTTGGCTAAAGCCTTTCTTCTTTCAACCTGAGCTCCTGCATACAGTAGAATTTGGCATAAGGTTTAAAGTAACAAGAATTTGGAGTACAGAACATTCTATAGGAACCTTTAGACAGATAAAGGGCTATTCTCTCCAGTTATGGCATGCAGCTTGACTCTTAAACCATATTTATGTCTGTTCCAGCTGCGTGCAGCACATTTCTCATTCTTTCAATGTCTTTTGAGCAAGTGTGTGACCCTTGAAGTGCCATTTCCTGTGCTGCACAAAGACGCGCTCCACGTGTGAGACCCCCTATCTCAAAGCATGAATACGCTAGTGTTTGCGACGTGCAAGAACTTTTCGTTCTTTTATACATTTTAAAGCGTGCATGTGCCGGGTGAATAATAAAATATCTTATTATATTATCAGTTGGCTGCCTGGACCCTTAAGGGAAATAACTCCATGTTTACAAGAAACAAATATACAATTTATTCTCAGCTAATTATTTAATTAAAAAATAGCACCTTAACTACACATACATTGATCTACTGTAACAACCTGCCTGGAGTTGAACGAGGAACCTGGTGTTCCTGTGCTGTTTGCAGTACTGCTGCTCTATGTGAGCAGGCTGCTAACTCCCTAGTTCCTAATTGCTAGTAAACATGGCTTGTTTCACCTGTTGCCAATCTGGCCTCAGGTGATTTGTGTAAGCCATTAGTCAGGCTAGAAAACCCCCTACTCTGCTCTAACTCATTGCCCAATGTAGGTCTATTTCCTGGATGTGATTCTCATCTGTTTTTTCTCATCCTGGCCTTTGCCTGTTTTTGACCGTCCTGTATCACTGCCTGAACCGACCCATGCCTGTTTGACCACTCTTCTGGATTCTGACTTGTACCGTGTTACTTATTGGTTTTTGGCTTGTTTATTCTGACTACGCTCCTGGCTCCTGATCCTGTACTGTACTGTCTGGTTGGTACTGTCCTAGCCTGTTCCACAACTTCCCTCTCTGTTCCCCGTTCCTCGTGTATACGTTACGGTTCCCTTGCCTGCCCAGAACTTTCTCCCTGGTCTCTCACTTTAAGGCCTGGCGGCATCTCAGTAGCAGAACTCAAAGGGGCAGATTCACTAAATGACGAAGTGGCTACTTTTCGCCAGCGTTGCCACCCACAGGGATATTGCCAATTCACTAACAGGCGCTGGTGCTAATTCACTAGAGAATGGGACTGTCGCTAGCGTTCATTCGCCAGGTGACTTTTCAATCTGGGGAACGATCATTACTCCAAAAATACACTGAAGAGGAGATTTTACTGAACGTTACCTCTTTCGCCAGAGTTGACTTCACCACCTCAGACCAGGCGAAGTGCTAAAAAAAAGCTACATCTTCCTCAATCTTCTCACTTACATCATATTCTGTGAGCCGAAAATGCATTAAAGTTCCAAAAACACTGGTGACTTTTACTTTTTTGAAGCGGAATTGCCTGCAAAAGTCCTAACTTGAACTTTTTTTGGGTAACTGGTTTTCTCCAGACATTTCCTAACATATGGAACATTCATTTTACAGTGGGCTCATGTGTAGGGCATTATATAAATTCTCTTGTGTTTATTAAGGTTCCCTGGACATTTGTAATTAAAAGTGGTAACTTCAAGCATTTGCACCAACATTTATAATAAAGACCTCCATACAACTTTAAATTACCCGCCGTATACCAATTGGCAAGGGCAAGATCAATAGCAAATTTTGGCTAGGCTCAAACCAAAACATCGCCAGCAGTTGGCGCCCAGGGCGCAACTTCGCATTTTAGTGAATTAGTGTAGTGATATCGAATTTGCGCCTGGTGAAGTGGTGTGGTGTGTGTGAAGCGGTCGCTGGTGACAATTCGCGCTTTAGTGAATCTGCCCCAAAAGCGGCTGCTATAGGTGGAACCATGAGCCGAAACCAGGACCTTGGGATTTTGCCTTCCTTGTTTACTGACTAATTTATAAGAATTACAAGGATCGTAGATAGATATCTGTTATGATTTCATTTTAAGAACAAAAAATATTTTTTCTCTGTGCAGTGTTATGTGTATTATGATTCCATGTTTTCATTTACCCTCTATGGTAAAGTATTTAAAGGCATTATTTATTGCAGTAATAAATATGGGCTATCTGGATGCCTATGAAGTCCTTATACCCAGGCCAAGAATATCACCAGATGTGTGAGTAAAGCATTGCTCCAGATGGAAGAAGGAGATATATGAGCTGCGGATCACATACAGGGAGTGTATAAAAGCATCCCTTTAGGTAAGGTCTCCTTTGTATCATTTGCTCTCAGAGCTAAACTCTGTTTATTTCTCTAAACCCCTCTTTCCTTTTATATCTCGGTATGGATTTTGGTTAGTTCTGCATTCCTCTTTACTGTTCATTTACCCCCTGGCTTTTCTTCCTACACATCACCAATCTCTGCCAATATTTCATGCTTTCATATGATGGGGAAAATGTTAATACAGATTTGCTTAGTTCTTTAAGTTCAATGCAAAGGATTTTCCTTTAGGCCCATGTAACATGTACTAATAACTCACTACAGCTTCCCTTGCAGAAAATATTTACAGTTTTTTCTTTATGATTATATGGGCAAAGCAAACATTGATTCCCATTCAGTTGTGAATGTGGCAGAGCAAGGTTAATAGTTAAACCATACATCTATAGAAAGAGAGACATTCATGGTACAGGAAGAACTGTTATCCAGAATGCTTGGGACCTGGGGTTTTCCAGATAATGGATCTTGGATCTTCATACCTTAAGTCTGCTGAATCAACAGACTTTGCTTCCACTAAGGATTAATTATATCATAAGGCGGCCATAGATGTTAACATTTTCAAAAGATCTTTTTGATATCGTAAGACTAAGCTTATTCTGAAATGATCTTTTAAACGTACGATTTGTCCATCAACTAAGATAATTTCAAGTGATATCATCTAGTAAAAGCCAAGAACACTGTGGGTAGTTGCCTGCTTGGCCCTGCAAACAATTGGACAATGGATACATTTCATTGTGAACAATAAAAATTTTCTAACCAGCCTGATCGATTTTCTGACCGATGTCGGATGAAAAAATCGTTAGATGCATGATCATTCGGTGCCCACTAACCTCACGATAATTTGTCGGATCGCACTAAAATTGGTCATTAGGGAGAAAAAAATCTTGGAGCTTTATTGATAATGGGTTTCCGGATAATGGATCCCATACCTGTACTTAATTTGGTTAAATAAATTTGTAAACATAAAACGCCTTGCTTACATATTCATATTTGTGCACAGCCAGACACTGGATAGATTTGATTATGATACCTGGACCTACTTAAACATCTTTTACCTTGTCTCCATATTAGGAGATGTCCACTAAGAAAAGTCACCATATAAAGGTCTCTTGGCTGCCTAAACATGAATAGAAATGTGGTGCTTCAACCACATGGGATCCAAGATAGCGCTTAGCGTTGCCTTTAAAGTTTTTTTTGAAGGTGACGCTGAGTAAATAGCAGGAAGGACGTAGCTTCATGGAGGAAGCACCCAAGAAATGTTATTATTTTGTTAATTATGAAAGTAAAACTCAATTTGGATATAAACTTTTGTAAGAAGAACACTCTCAAGCAACACTTTTGTTTTTCTTCATCCCTTAACAATCACAAAAGAGAAGGTGCCACATATAACTAGTGTTGATAAACTTGCCATGTTGAAATGTTGGCCCAGGTGCACCAGCCCAGCTCGGGCTGAAAAAAACAACAACAATACTATCAAAGGGCACCAGGCACTCTAGGAGATCCAAAGGGCCACAAGTATAGAGTAAAACTGTTTATTCCAATATATATTAAAAAGTAAATATCTCAAATGCCCCTACATGTTTTTTTGCCTCATAGACACTTATGTGTCATGGGTTCTATGGATTTCGTAGAGTACTTGGGACTCTTTGATAGAAATGCTGTTCCTTCATCTTTTAC
The DNA here is from genome assembly GCF_017654675.1 of Xenopus laevis. Lineage (NCBI taxonomy): Eukaryota > Metazoa > Chordata > Amphibia > Anura > Pipidae > Xenopus > Xenopus laevis. The sequence goes on from NC_054382.1 coordinate 15,923,456, forward strand.
CTAACGTGCATAGCTTCCTTATGTTTTATCATTACCCCGGTTAAGCTTTCCCCTTGGTCCTATGGGTCCAGATTCTCCTCTATGATAGTTATAAATAAACCTAGATCTCAGCAACTTCCCAGAAATGTTCACTTTTTGTGAAGATGTTGGCTGGGATGTTGCTAGCCATATAACATTCAGATATAGGAACGATGTGGGCTGTTGGGATAAAAATCTGTGTTTATATTTTGGTCTGGAGGAATTTTGAGCTTAAGTGCGCAACCAAAAAAAAATCGCTTTTATGTCACTAAATGAGTTACTTAATCTAGTTCAACATGACTGTAAAAAACCTGGAAAAAATGTGCCAAATTAAAGTCCTACCTTGTGAGACCGCTTCCAGTTGTTGTTCTTCGTTCTTGTTTCTATATAGAAATAATGTTTAATTAGGAATAATGTTAGTTGGTGTGCTCTTTCAACCTAACATTTTTACCTAGAGCAAACACTCAAACATGCTTTGAGCCCCAGACTGATGATAAATGTATACAATTTTAGGGGGAAAATTCATCAAGGGTCGAATATCGAGGGTTAATTAACCCTCGATATTCAACTGGGAATGAAAATCCTTCGACTCCGAATATCGAAGTCGAAGGATTTTGCGCAAATACTGCGATCGAACGATCGAAGGAATAATCGTTTGATCGAACGATTAAATCCTTCGAATCGAACGATTCGAAGGATTATCCTTCGACCAAAAAAACTTAACCAAGCCTATGGGGACCTTCCCCATAGGCTAACATTGGGTTCGGTAGCTTTTAGGTGGCGAACTAGGGGGTCAAAGTTTTTTCTTAAAGAGACAGTACTTCGACTATCAATGGTCGAATAGTCAAACTATTTTTAGTTTGAAACCTTTGATTCGAAGTCGAAGTCGTAGTCGAAGGTTGAAGTAGCCCATTCGATGGTCGAAGTAGCCAAAAAAACACTTCGAAATTCGACTTTTTTTTCTTTTATTCCTTCACTCGAAGTTAATGAATTGGCCCCTAGGTGTTACCCAAGAATGCACTGGTCTAAAAAAATGTGAATAAGTAGAGTAAAAATGCGGCCCACCGCTCCTGACACCTCAGGGGCCCCGTCTTCAGTCGTGAGTTCCTGCAGAGGATGTACCACCAACCACAAACCCTCTCCCCCGCCTCCCTGCTGCACATACCCTTAACCATTTCCCTTTGCGTATGCAATCAGGGGTTGTTAGGAGGTGCACAAAGTGAGTCAGGGAGTGAGCATGGGTCGGCGTGGCCCTCCATTTTTTTTCTCCCAGTGTCCCACAGGCCCAGTCTCACCTTGTGATCACATATTTCAAAAACTATAAGAAAAAATAATAGATGGAATACAACCCTGGCAAAATGTTATTACTTAAACATTTGTTCTAACATTGAAACAATTATCTTCCTACTATGGAAGTATATTATTTATCTCTCTAAATACAAGTCTCATGTACGTGTTCAAAGCAGTTTATCACTCTCTGGCTGGCACTTAGTAACAGATTGTTATGCTAACCTCTGCGTGTTTTTCTTAAATAAACTAATCCTGGGGGGCTGCCTGCAAATTCTGAAAGAGTTATTGGAGAATTTGGCCATAAAACTTAACATATTGAAGATGACTTTGCAACTAAGCACAACACTAGGGTACTGGGAGCCAGCAGCCAAACCCTGGGCCATTTTTCAGTTCACAGGTCTTGATTACCTTTCTCACTGCATAACTTGCAATGTCTTGTAGTAGCTATATACACATACAATATACTAACAATGCAGTGTCACTACCAGGCAATAAAGAACACTGCAGACCAGTCAGGGTGCTTATAACATACATGAGTTAGGTTTGATGATATCCATAACGGGGGCTTCTCAGATCATTTGGATGTGCAGTAGGACAAAGATTACACTAAAGCCCTGTAGATTCAGACAGACAACTTGAACAGTACAGTTGAATAATATGTGCAGTTTTATTAAGAATTTGTTGGGTGCTGGTGGCATGAATAAACACATATCTTAAGGCAGAGCAATAAAAACACAGTTAACATAGACCATACGCACTCAGTATGGCATCACCACTTCTTGGAGGATGCTCAATCTGTACAGTTTATAAAAACTTGGAGTACTCTTCTGGTGGGTCTCTTCCATTGGTAACACCACTAAAGGACTTTACCTCTTTAGTTAGAGAGATAGTTTTCCACAATGGACACAACTGGCTAAAATATTTTAGAAGTCTATCTTGTGTGTTCACTCACCCCAGTTCCTGTGTTGACTATGCATACAATTCTTTAGGCGCAAGTGTGTTCTGTAGGGTCGCCTCCTTGCCGTGGCCCACAATCCAGACAGGGGCCAGAGCCATGATGTCAGAAGGGCACTACGAGTGATTGGCTGATCATCATGTCAATCAAGGGAGATCCTGTCTGGTTTTCTTTATTTGGAAAACCGGGCAGACTGCCTAGACCCGGGCAGCCCTTCTGAAAACGAAGGAAACCCCAATGTTCTCTCTATTTATGCAAGGTACTGAGGGAACCCCTGATTTGAAGGTAACTCCAGCTCCAAGGTACCTTTGAGTCAACAGAAGGAAGGCAGGAGGCACTGAGCAGCTGCAACTATATAGAAATATGCGCTTGGACACAAGTACCTTTAATGAAAGAGGTTTAGGGGAGAAGTACAAGTTGCCCACTGGGTCTGTGGATATAAATGAGCCCTATAGTTTGGGGACAAACTGTGTGTGGATACCCACCTTTAGCAAACCAAGATATCTGGATAGAAAGTCAGAATAGCAGCATCAGCATCCATTTTTTAGCTTCAGCTTTACTGGTTTATTCTGCTATGCCTTTTACCCTTATTATTTAGCATTGTAGTATTTATTGACTCGATGAAATCATTTTTTAACATGTTACAACATTTGCGTCTTGGTATCCATCAAGCAGAAGCAGTATATTTTTATGTTTTTCCTAAATGAACAGCTTCTAGTGCTCAAAGTATTTTTGGTTTATGGCATAAAAGAATTTCCCACATGAATCAGCCAGCGTTTGCCCTTCTCAGCATTTCTACATTTGCAGAACAGGAACTACATAGACATGCACCAGCTAGTTTTCTGGAAAAACATTAGTAACAAGGAAGTAACATGAAATGACAGAGTATGTTTTATACGATTCACTTCACCTGCTCCCTCTGGAATAGAAAAGTCAAACTCATGACCTACCATATGTTTTCAACCATAACTTCCTACACCACTAATCTTTGCATGGAGGTATATATTATATATTTGTTTTTCCCAGCTTCGTCTGGTGGGGTTATGTACAGCATGCCAAATCCTCAGGCAGTGACTTACAGGTGGCTAAAAAGCGATTTGGTTCCATGCTATAAAATTTTAAAAATCATTTATTTTGGTCTTTATTTCAGTTCTTGAGCTTCCCATAGAATGTACATAGGTGGTCCAAATTGCACAGAGTACATCTAAATAATCCCTCAAGGCTACCATTTTTCTCCAAGATTGAAAGTAAGCATTGAAGGCCTGCTCTCAGATTTACATAGGCATAGATTTATGTTTCGTTATTTATACCCTGCTGACTGTATACACATTGTTGTAAATTTATACTAATGGATTTAACAAGCTCATATGCGAAGCTCAAAGTCATGGTGGTGCAAAAATGGCTGCAGTCGTTGCATGAATCTGCACTTTACCTTAAATTTCGCACATTATGGCACCAGTCTGTTCAGATGAATCGTGGATTTAGCAAATGTGTACAGGGCAGAATGATATACACAGTGAACATATTTGCCCTGCCTGTGTTTATATTTATAAAGCTGGGCAAGACTGGTGTATTTAATGTGCAAGCATATTTGCAAATTTTTATTCATGGTGCAGTCATTCTTAAAGGGATCTTGTCATCAGAAAACATGTTTTTTCCAAAACACATCAGTTAATAGTGCTGCTCCAGCTGAATTCTGCACTGAAATCCATTTATCAAAAGAGCAAGCAGATTTTTTTTATATTCAATTTTGAAATCTGACATGGGGCTACACATTTTGTCAATTTCCCAGCTGCCCCTGGTCATTTGACTTGTGCCTGCACTTTAGGAGAGAAATGCTTTCTGGCAGGCTGCTGTTTTTCCTTCTCAATGTAACTTGAATGTGTGAATGTTCTTTTGTTTGGCTGCTGGGGGGGGAGGGAGGGGGGTGATACAGCAGTAAAGAGTGACTGAAGTTTATCAGAGCACAAGTCACATGACTTGGGGCAGCTAGGAAATTGACAATATGTCTAGCCCCATGTCAGATTTCAAAATTGACTATAAAAAAAATCTGTTTTCTCTTTTGAGAAATGGATTTCAGTGCAGAATTCTGCTGGAGCAGCACTTTTAACTGATTCATTTTGAAAGAAAATGTTTTTCCCACGACAGTATCCCTTTAAGGGCTTTTTAAATATGGCATAATTGCAAATTTTGAAACTTTAGGGGAAATTAATGTTAAACTATAGGGAGGGGGGAGCATGTGCAAGGCCTCTCTGACACTCACATGTACAGCCTAAAGAAATAAGTGATTGTTGCATGACTGTATAAGGTGAAGACTAATTTAAATTGACTATAGAAAGACAGAACCCTAACAAAGAATGCATCTGGCTACTACTTTAACCTCTTTATTTCATTAATAATAACATTTATAGATGACAAAAGACAATATATGGAAACATTAGGGCCGTATCTGTGAGAGGCACCAATTGAAATACATTACAAATTGGTGGGGCCCCAAAAAAACAATGTGGGATAACTTAAAATCATGGTGTCTTAAATTGAGGTTCCGCTGTATACTGTAGGTGAAGATATTTGCAAAATAAATACAGACCAATATATATGATATACTACTGTAACATGGTTTTGGCTCAGACTAACACTTGACAGGCACAACTGGCAGTTACATCAAGTCCCAGACACTCAGGTCTCTCAAAAGCTAGAGAAGCAAGATGGCAGATGGCACACTTCTACGGACTACTTGGGCATCATTAAGTCTTGACACTCCAGTTTTTGTGTTTATTCAGCAAGCAGTTAATACAAGTAAGCTGCTCTATAGTACCTTAACCAGAGAAGTACATCTGAGACTGGACAGAAGGAAGGATCTGCGTAGAGAAAGCTCTGCCCCCATAATGCCCTATCTGGGGGGCGGGGGGGAAATCATGCTTAACATTTCTAAAAATAGGAAATCATTTACGTATTGTCATACTTCCTAACTAATAACAATAACGATTCTATTTTGCATTATTTATATTTTGTACTCGTTTTTGCATTACAGTTATTTTGACTGGTCTGTACTTGTTTATTATTGTAAAGTTACTGCTTCCTCTTGTTTAAATTGTTCAGCTAAGTAAAAACGTTGCCATACAGCCATAAAACAGATATAGCAGAAGGCATGTGTCAGCTATACATATAAAAATCCCCCGATGGCCTGAACAAGACAACAGTTTCTTTGGAAAAGCAATGCCTATAAAAAAAAAGGCTTATTTTTGTTTTGCTGGACTTGGCTACAAGGGCCATAAATATCAGGCAGCAAGCCATCCGACGCAAATAAAAAGGAGACTTAAATGGTTATACACAAAAAGTAATAAAGACATAACAACAGGAATTTCAGGTATCATCCTCTGATTTCTATAAATATCCCCACTTGGGAGGTTGGTTTTGCTAAATGTTTGTCCACTCCTATACAGTATGTACTGCTAAAGTATTTGAAGAAATGTGCAAAACAAAAGCAATCCCACTAAATCTGTACCTACAGAAATAGTTTTTCAGTGACAGACATTTCACAGTTGGTTCTAAAATCAGACCTTCAAAGTGGCTGTTGTAAGGAAAGATAGGATTCTATAAAACCTTGGTATCCACAAAATTAAACTGGGAAACATATTTCCAGAACCCCCAAAAAACATAGTTTATCCAAGGCCCCAGTCTAGAGCTACCCATCATTGCATAGATGAAATCAAAGTAGATCAGAGTAACTTTTGCCTTTCTTTGTCCCCGGGTTTCACCACTTAAAAAATGTACCCTGCTAGCCAACAGATCAGAACTAACTTGCTTTATCACTCCTTTATGACACTTTTGTTATTTTCACCTGAGTGCTAAAACACCTTGTTCCCGTAAATCATTCTAACTGACTTAAGTCCCATAAACCATTCTTACTGACCCCTAAAGAATAATGGCAAATGACACGGACAAACGGAAATGCCCATTGCAGTCTGAGACCATGTGATGAACGTCTGCATGTGGACTAGTCTTTGACATGTTTTGAGAACATGTTTTTTTGTCCATGTGTTCAGAAATTCTAAATTTCATAGAATAGGGCTGTGCTTTTTGGTGATGATTTTATAGATGGGAGTTGGCTTGAAATATGGTCACTGGGAAGAGTCATGTAGCTGGTCTTTAGTGCAAGGAAACAAAATAGGAAGTCCAAATCTTACAAAGTCCTGCATTACAGGCCAAACATATTATTATTATTTATATATTAAATATAAAAATATTATATATTTGTGTAGTGCAGTGCTTTTTCAATGGAGCCTACAATCTAAGATATAAAACAGTGGTGGAGATAATCACTTTAAAAACTATATACTAGCTAAGTTGTTTGGATAAAAGTCAGGTTGCATCCAGTGTCAGACTGGCCCGGTGGGACACTGGGAAAAAAACCTGGTGGGCCCTAACCCTCATGGGCCCCCAGAAGGCCAGACCCCTCTCCCGATGCTCAGTTTTTTTTAAAAAAAAAAATTATTTTCGGCGATGCACATTGCTGTGTATTGCTCTGAGGGGGCATCATTTTCATATGTGCGCCGAGCGATTCACAGGAAGGGGGTGGGGGGGCTGGAGGGGGGCCCTGGTCAGCAGTTCCGGTGGGCCTCAGGCCCCCCAGTCCGACCCTGGTTGCATCTACAAGCAGAAAAGTTCATGTTGTTTCTGTCCATGTTAAAATGATCTATTCCTTGACATGACAATGGTCACCTACTGATGAAAAACAAAGTTTTTCACCATTATTACCTATGACAGAGAGAAAAATTTGGTGTATGCAGATTTTCCCATGGCCCCCCTGATTTGCATGGTTTCTGTTCTCAAGCTAGCCTTGGTCACTGACTCTGGCCTTGAGGACAGAGCCACCTGTTTGGCTGTAAGGGTAGTTCTTTGGGGTTTTGTTCTGCTGTGGAGCGATATCTCTGTGCTCTCCCACCAGTAACTCCCTTTGACTTCTGTATGTTCTCATGCCATAAATTCCCTGTGATTTCTTTGTTATGGGGTTTAACTCTTTTTGAGTTCAGAATCCACTGAATTTGTGTTAAATAATCTTTGCCTTTTACCTCAAGTGGCCTCCTGTAAATAGATTTCCACAACATTTACAATACTAGAACTATCCTAATATACTTAAAACTTCAGAGGGAACAATCAAAGACAAGCATGGTTTATGTGCAGCAAACAACAGAGAGGCCAAAAAAGAAATAACATTGAAAGGTGACAGTGAAAACTGTGGATATCTTTCCATAATGGAATGGTCTTCTCTCCACTCTTCTTTCAATAGGAGTTAGAACTCCAGTAGAATCATCTGGTATGTGACTAACTACATAATGACTAGTGGTCTCCGGTAGCTGAATTTCCACGACACCTACAACACTAGGGGACATATTTTTTATGTTGTGTAATATAAAATTTGCAGAAAAAATGGTGTAAAAACCTGTGTAAAATAAATGTTGAGTTAATCAAGGTGTGTGTCATTTTACGCCATGTGAAAGCTAGATTTGACGCCATTATTTTACATTGCTTCTGGAGTAAGTAAAGAAAAAACATGTAAAAATGTTTACGCAGTTTTTTACATGGTGAAGCCTGGCAATGTGTGTTGTATTATCCCACCATTTTACACAGCATAATAAATATTCCCCTTGGACACTAGTATACTTAGAACTTTAGAGGTCTAAGGATGTACTGGGGTTTGAACCAGGAACCATCTGGTTGTTGACTGTTCATCTTAACCACTGAGCATGGAGTCTACACTCACTCTGTCCTGTCTTTCATTCTTCACCTGCTTCATCCTGTTCCTGCCAGTCTGTCCTTGACCCATGCCCACTTCATCCTACTCCAGCTGGTCCTTGACTCAACACCTGTTCCATCCCACTCCAACATGTCATTGACTCTACACCCACTCTGTCCCACTTCAGCCTGTCCTTGACTCTACGTTGCTCGGAACTGCTCCATCATAATCCTGTTCCTGATCTTCAGCCTCTACCTTCTCAGTTCCTGTATTAAGAAATCACTTGTTTCCCTAGTATTCATTGACAAGAGGAAACACTTTTTTCAAGGCAAACATAGTTCCTAGATTTAGATGCAGCAAACAACAGACAAATAATAAATAATAATGATAGGTAATCCAGAGAAAAACTATGGATCTCTTTCCATAATGGAACAGTCTGCTTTCCACTATTCAGTTAAGAAGTAAGGCCCCAGTAGAAGAACCTGGAATAACTATCTGTTTCCTAAAGTCCATGAACTGCAGCATAGTTTCACCATTATTGTTATGTTATTTTATATGGAGAATTCTGGGTTCTATAATCCACCAACACCTGGGTTATGAAACAGTGTTTCTAAATGTACCAGGACAAGTAAAATAACATGGTTTCCATTAAGTTAAATCCATTCTCTTGTCATATTTCCGTTACATAAAAAATCCAAAAATCGAGCCCCAAGAAATATGATTTATTCTGACATCAATATCAATCACGAGCCAGGATCTAGAAGTGGTAAGTCATTCACTGTCATGTAAATATCATTAAAGCCTAACAGACTAGCAAAAAGGTGACCCAAAATGCATTGTGTCTAAAGCTTTTATTCTGTAAAAAACTGGACTATGACATACCTGTAACTACTATTCCTCAAAGCCTTTTATAATAAATGTTCCATTCAGCGTAATGCTCTACAAATTGTTTTAGTCTGACAAAACTACACCAGATGTATATTTATACTGGAATGAATGCTTATACAAACAAATAAATCTAGAACTTCCAGTGTAGACCACCAACAGCAGCAGTTTAGCATACAGGGAATTCAAGCCCTCGTTAACCCGGCAGTTAAAGAGTATTTGGGCAGTGATTGTCAGCAGTGATTTCTAGATTTTAGCCACTGCAACGAATAAACTATGGGTTATTCAGCCCTGAACTGTGTTGATAAGTGAAACCATGGATAACCGATATTATAATAATAATTATATCAGGGCACATCTATCAAAGGTCAGTTTTAAAAAATTTGTATTATATATCATAATAAATACCTGTACATATAGATTACAAATACTGTTTTCATTTTCAAGTTTACATTCTAAAATTCCATCCAATCCTGCCATATAAACTCATTCAGCTCTAACAAGGACCAACTACAAAGTTTGTGAGATATTTTATTGAATGAATAAAGTGACTGATTTCCAATTTGATGTTGCCTGAATCCATTAATCTCTCCTATAAAACCCAACCAATTTGTATAGTGGAATAAAGAGGCCTGTCCTGCAATATTTTAAAATGTATTTCATCCTAAAAAATGCAAGAGTAACTGGGGGCCACTCTGATGTTGTTCAGTAATAAAGCTCTTTGCCAGCTACTGTACATCTCGATATTTGCCAGTTGCAAAACTGCCCGTTACTAGGCTTAACAGCAATGAATAACTTATTATCATTGTGTTTTTATGGAATCCTATATTATTCATCAGCCCTCACCATTAATGATTGAAGCATTTGTGCAATAAAATACTATATTTTCGTCAACAAAATATGCCTTCATTAAATATTAAGCCAGCATAGTATGTTTCCCTATACCTATAGAAATATAAATGCATTTATCAGCCTGCAAGGGCACTCACTCACGGGACTTATGAAGAAATAATAGTGTCTAGTAAAGCAAAAAAAGAGTGCAAGCCCTTGTTGGGATCTATTACCTATTCTCTGGCTACTTGCACCCAGGCATTTCTTGGACTTTATATGAGTTGTGCTCCCACAACCCCCCTGTTTTGATATTATATATATATATATATATATATATATATATATATATATATATACATATACACACTTTGAGAAACGTTAGTCCTAAAGCTGTTTTTCTAATAAACGTACTTCAGAATTTTAAGTCCTATGTGTGCTGATCCCTTTTGGAATGGATATATATATATATATATATATATATATATATATATATATATATATATATATATATATATATATATATATATATATATATATATATATATATAAAACACGCCTCATCACAGCCTTTTTTAGGGGTAAAAACCAGGGCAGGCAGAATCAAAGAAGGAGAACGCAGGGACAAGGCCGCACCCGACGTGGAGGGAGGAAATATAAGAGGAAAACCCCCCAGGAACAAGAGAATGTAATCTTCAATTTAAGCAAACATATACTCTCCCCCGGAGAAATGTCCCTTCTGTCTAAAGGCCTCTCCTATATTCCAAGTAACAAGCACAATACTTTGGATACATTGATTGATGTCCACAAATTCCAACGCAAACTGAAGCTTAGAGAACACTTCAAGGACTCCCCCACTCAACCTACAACAACCTTTAAAAACAAAAGCTCCTTTGAGCCACCAAATACCCCTGCCCCCATCAAAACCTTTGGCAACATACTCAACAGGGAAGTCAGAAATATGAAGGACTCTTCTCCTGCTAGTAACAATCTATCCCAACCCGAACGTAACGCCATCAAAACTTTGAAGGATGATACTGACTTAGTCATACGCCCTGCGGACAAGGGGGGTGCCATTGTTCTTTTGGACTACACATTTTATAGAAGAGAACTACTTGATCAGCTGTCAGATAACAACACATACAAACTTCTTGATGGGGACCCCCCTGCTAAATTCAAAAAGGAACTTACTTGTATTGGCTAAGGACGCGGGGTGGTTGGACCAGAACACACATCGCTTCCTGACCACGCCATTTCGCCGCACTACTATTATATACACCTTACCGAAGATCCACAAGTCCCTCTCCTCCCCTCCAGGACGACCTATCATTTCGGCCATAGGGTCTCTATATCAATCTGTAGCTACTTACATTGACCACTTTTTACAGCCATTTGTTCACAGTATGATATACACAGGACTCTAGGCATGCGATTAGGCGTCAAAAACGGGCGCTGGCGTCGAAAAAATGGGCGCCGGCGTCAAAAACGAGACGCCGGCGCCGTTTCGCGAATTTTCCGCCGTTTCGCGAAATTCGCTAATTTTTCGGCGAAGCGAAACGGCGCAAATTCGCCCATCACTAGCCCTGTTGACTGATCCACCACACACACCCCCCATTGAATTTCTCCTTCAACTATTGGAACTGACCCTCACAAGAAATTTCTTCAGATTTGAGAAACTATTCTACCTACAGATGGCAGGGACAGCTATGGGTAGCCCCCTTGCACCCTCATATGCCAACCTATTTATGTTTGAATTTGAAACAACTTACATCTATCCACTCTTGGGGAAATCTATACTGACTTATTTCCGCTATATAGACGATCTCTTCCTGATCTGGACTGGAACAGAGGAAGCACTTCACGGCTTCCACCAACACCTTAACAGCCTTGATACCCCTATCAAACTTACGATAAACTGCAGTAATAATAATATTGACTTTCTTGACCTCAATATCTACCTGGAAAACTCCAATATCGGCACTAGGTTATTCAGAAAACCGACCGACCGCAATTCCATCCTACAAGCAAGTAGCAACCATCCTCCGGCCACAATTAGGGGTATTCCCTACTCACAATTTCTCCGAGTGATAAGGAACAACAGTTCACGGACTTCGGCCATAACTCAGCTAAGAGAAATGTTTGAGAGATTCCTACAGAGAGGATACTCAGAGAATCTCCTGTGCCAACAACTTGAAAGAGCAGTGAAATTCACACAGGCTGACCTTCTGACGGTGAAAAACCCAAAAGAGGTACAGAATGCACCATTGGTTTTCTCTACTATGTACTCCAAATCCTCCTTAAATCTGACTACAATTATCAACAACCATTGGCCGATGCTCAGCATGGATGACTCACTGTCTCTCCACCGCATGCCCAAACCCATGGTGGGATATAGACGAGATAGGAACCTCAGAGACCTGCTAGTTCGTACGGATTTCTTCCGTGTTCCCAGTACTGAGACCAATTGGCTAACTGCACAGAAGAAACTGGGGTGCTTCAAATGCCCGAACTGCATGACATGCCGCAGCCTTCTTACTGGCCCTGACTTCCCCCACCCACACACAGGAAAAAGATACAAGATCTTACACCGCCTGAGTTGCTCATCATCTTTTGTGGTGTACTTTATAACTTGTCCATGTGGTCTATACTACGTAGGGAAAACCAGCACTACTTTAAAAGAATGGATTGTAAACCACAGATCTGCTATCAGTAAAGCCTTGAAGGAAGGAAAGCACAGCAACCAGTGGCGAAACATTTTTTAATAAAAGGTCATTCGCTACCAACTCTCAGATGCATGGCCATTGACCACCAACCCACCCTGGACAGAGGTGGAGATAGAGACCTAGCACTACTAAGGATGGAAGCAAGATGGATTTTCAAATTGGATACAGTAGCCCCACGTGGACTTAACGAAACACTTCCTCTTGGCTGCTTTATATAAGAATTTACTTTCAGGTCCTCCCTCCTTGTCTTGGAAAGTTCTGTTAACAGCACTAAGTTAAATCTTAATGTTTGTACCTTGGACTTGATTTATTGGGGTCTAGTGCCCCGGTATGCATAGACCTGTATGCTGTAATTGTTTGTATATGCAATGTATTAACCCTTTGGTTACGGGCTTTCCTGTTTGCACTAGCTGTCTCTTACTGCCCACTGAACATCTTACACAGTACTCTGTCTGCACACACAGACATTGCTTTTATCCTTTTCTATCCTTTCTACACCTCCTTGTCCCCCACATTGCCCCCCGAATACCTAGTGGGTAGCAGGAGTACCCCGCACGCCTAGTGGGTAGCAGGAGTACCCCGCAGTATGGCTATGGCCTGCCGCAACCCATGGCTTCTGTTCTGCTGTGCGACCTACTAGCCAGCTATATGTGATGGTTGAGACCCCAGTTCCGAGGTGTGAGCCCCCAGATGGTCGGACATTTGTATCATTGGTTTGATTTCCCCCTGTGTTGCCCAGCGTACCCCTTGGCGGAAACCAACCCACACCGTCGGTGCCTTGCACTAACGGTGCGCGGCTGGTCTTGATGCCTGTAACTCTCCCTCTGCATGTAACTACAAGGATGAGCACCGTTTGAGCCCGCTTCCAGCTCTCAGTGCTATGCGCAGATACGCTGACACCGGTGCCGTGTGCTATTGCTCCAGATATGTATGCAGTCCGGGTAACAACTGGGGTTGCGTAGCAACCAGGACGCTTAGCCCACGTGATCCGCCTGGCGCTCCAGCGGCGCTGACTCACAGCAAATGGAACGTAGGACGGGTGCGCTCTCACTCTTTGGTCGCATAGCTCTCCAATCCTGCCGTAAGAGGTGCGCTTTCAGGTAAGGGGGTCTGCTGGTGGGACAGCGAGTCTCCTCTTTTCTTTTTACTCACTTCACTTCTTATCTTTTCCTGACACTGTGTTGCTAAGGCTCCCTAGCAACGGTTATTTGGCACCATTTTGTGTGTTTAAATTGGCAGTCTGTGTTTGGCACTCTCACCCTGACGAAGATTCCTGTGTGGAATCGAAACGTTGGTCCACTTTAATAAACCTTTATGATCGATAACTACTGACTCAAGCGTGACTGATTCTGGAGTGCCGTCATTGGAGGGATTTTGCATTGATTTACAGACTGGCACCCGGCCCTTGGATGGTTTATGGTCGTGCGTTCCTGCTCGTTCAGGTATATATATATATATATATATATATATATATATATATATATATATATATATATATATATATATATATATATATATATATATATATATATATATATATATATATATAGGATCCCTTATCCGGAAACCCGATATCCAGAAAGCTCCGAATTATGGAATGGCTGTCTCCCATAGACTCAATTTTATCCAAATAATCTAAATTTTGAAAAATGGTTTCCATTTTTCTCTGTAATAATATATATATATATATATATATATATATATATATATATATATATATATATATATATATAAATTAAGTTATGTAATTTTTTTAAAAGCATATTTTACCAACTGGCACTTATTTCGCTCTGTGCTCCATTAGCGGTGCTTTAGTTCAGTGTTGTGACATATTACTTGGAGTGAGAAATAATTTATTGGAAGTGTTATATAGTGTTACACAGAGCAATATGGCGCAGCTGTGTTGTGATTTGTAGAAATCCAGATTTGTACATAATACCAGTGGCATGCACAAAAATACATGCAAGTTATAAAGACCAAGGGTCTTTGAAAAATCTATACTTTAACAGTTCTCAGTGCTGGGTGATTTTTAAAAGATACTGAGAGATACTGACACCAGAAATGAAACATTTTTTACATCTATCTACATTGTTTTTGCATGCAATTTGACATAAGTGTATCTGCCCCTTGCTTTTACATTACCTATCTGATCCCCACATTCCTCTATGACAGTTCTGCCATATTTGTACAACAGTAGTCGGTTGGCATTAGAAATTCTAACTAGTGATAGGCGAATTTGCGCCATTTCGCCGGAAAATTTGCGAATTTCCTGCGAAATTTGTGAAACGTCGAAAATCTTGCACCGGTATCTCGTTTTTGACGCCTGCGTCCGTTTTTTCCGATGCCGGTGAAAATGTTTTTGACGCCGGCGAATTTTTTCGGGCAAATTTTCGCGGGCGTTTCGCGAATTTATTCGCTGGCGGCGAATCGCGCAAATTCGCTGCAAATTCGCCCATCACTAATTCTAACCGACAGGTTGAGAATAGACAGTCTTGGACAAAGGGAAAATGGAAATTATAGTGTAGTATTTTTTATCAAGAATGCCCCTTTAGTGAGGTTAGGAACTATAGACAGGAACTAGGCACAGAGTGCACAATTTTAATAACTCTCGTAACTAGGGATGTAGCGAACGTCGGAAAAAAAGTTCGCGAACATATTCGCGAACTTGCGCAAAAATGCGAGCGGTTCGCGAACGGTTCGCGAACCCCATAGACTTCAATGGGAAGGCGAACTTTAACATCTAGAAAAGACATTTCTGGCCAGAAAAATGATTTTAAAGTTGTTTAAAGGGTGCAACGACCTGGACAGTGGCATGCCAGAGGGGGATCAAGGGCAAAAATGTATCTGAAAAATCTGCCTGTGTGTGCTTGGAAGAGATAGTGTAGGGGGAGAGCTGTTAGTGATTTCAGGGACAGATGATAGTAAGTTTGCTGGCTAGTAATCTGCTTGATACTGCTCTGTATTGGAGGGACAGAAGTCTGCAGGGATTTGAGGGACATTTTAGCTTAGGTAGCTTTGCTGGCTAGTAATCTACTGTTCTCTTTAAACAACTGCCATACGTTGACCTTGTAGGCATTGTTTGCCCAGTTTTTTTGGACGCAGCCACTGAAGCACAGTTGCCAGAAAAAATATGCCATATAAATGCTGAAAATAGTCATTTTTCGCCATACGTTGACCTTGTAGACATTGTTTGCCCAGTTTTTTTGGACGCAGCCACTGAAGCACAGTTGCCAGAAAAAATATGCCATATAAATGCTGAAAATAGTAATTTTTCGCCATACGTTGACCTTGTAGACATTGTTTGCCCAGTTTTTTTGGTTGCAGCCACTGAAGCACAGTTGCCAGAAAAAATATGCCACATAAATGCTGAAAATAGTCATTTTTTGCCATATACGTTGAGTCAACGTATGGCAAAAAATGACTATTTTCAGCATTTATATGGCATATTTTTTCTGGCCTCTGTGCTTCAGTGGCTGTGGCCAAAAAAACTGGGCAAACAATGCCTACAAGGTCAACGTATACACTACTACAGCGGTGGATACGGATTACGTAAAATATATTATGGCTGCTTGAAAAAAGTGACTCCGGTGTTTTTTCTGGAGACGGTAATATTATGGATATTTAGACAGAATGTGAACAAGGTCACACAGCTCGATGGCGGGTTGAAGAAAACAGTGTGCAAATAATGCCTACAAGGCCAACGTATACACTACTACAGCGGTGGATACGGATTACGTAAAATATATGAATGCTGCTTGAAAAAAGTGACTCCGGTGTTTTTTCTGGAGACGGTAATATTATGGATATTTAGACAGAATGGGAACAAGGTCACACAGCTCGATGGCGGGTTGAAGAAAACAGTGTGCAAATAATGCCTACAGGGCAAATAATGCCTAAAAGGTCAACTTATACACTACTACAGCGGTAGTAAAATAAAAAAAAGTAAAATAAAAAAAAATGAATATTAAAAAAAAAAATTAAAGTTGGTGCTGCTGAACTACTAGGAGCAGCAGATTAGCACACCAGTCCCACTCCCCAACACTGCTAGACTAATAGCACTGGGCTCTTATAGTAGTAGTAGTAGTAGTAGTAGTAAAACAACAAAAAAATAAATAAAAGCAGTCCTTACAAGGACTACTGTTATTGCAGCAGTCAGCAGATGAGATCAGAAGCAGGACAGCTGCCCACTGCAGCTACATACAGAGCACTGCAGTAGAAGGTAGATTACTAGCCAGCAAAGCTACCTAAGCTAAAATGTCCCTCAAACCCCTGCAGACTTCTGTCCCTCCAATAACAGAGCAGTATCAAAACGATTACTAGCCAGCAAACTTTCAACTGTCCCTGAAATCACTAACAGGCAGCAGCTCTCTCCCTACACAATCTCTTCAGCACACACAGGCAGAGTGAAAAAACGCTGCAGGGCTTCGGTTTTTATAGGGAAGGGGAGTGGTCCAGGGGAGAGCTTCCTGATTGGCTGCCATGTACCTGCTGGTCTGGGGTGAGAGGGCAAAAAAAAGCGCCAACAATGGCGAACCCAAAATGGCGAACGTCGCGCGACGTTCGCGAACTTCCGGCGAGCGCGAACACCCGATGTTCGCGCGAACAAGTTCGCCGGCGAACAGTTCGCGACATCTCTACTCGTAACATCAACATTCACACACCATACAGACGGTAGCTTTTTTTCTTTATAGACCAAACCAGGTGATTGCCACTGTTAGTAACATCCCTTGTGGTACAAATGGTTACTCACAAAATGTTAAAGTATCATGTAAATTCTCCTAGTTGGCTCCAATTCACGACCCAGGTCAAAGGAACTATATTTATGGTGAATGTCTAATGTTACATCAAGCAAGTCTCTCACTGGTGCTGTTTGTGGAAAGGAGTGTGGTAACTTCCAGGCTGAGTCACCAGAACATCAGGGCTTCAACCTGTGCTGCTGCGGCTCTTATTGGACAAGATTTCCCAGAATCTCCCCTAAGGAGAAGTGATGGGCGAAACTTCAGAAAAATTTGCAAAATGGCAAAAAAAATTTTGAAACGAATTGAAGTCAACGGGCGTCAAAATTATTTTGACACAATTGACAATTTTTATACGTGCGACTCTTTTGTCCAAATGCATTACAGTCAATGGGCGTCTGAATAATTTTGACGTGCGCCAATTTTGATGAGCGCCAATTTTTTTTGCTGCATTGCGAATTTTCATAGTAGTTTTACGAAGACATTCGCCAACGGCGGAATCTGTAAATTCGTTGATTATCCATGCCTGGCGAATAAATTCAGAGAGGTCGGCAAAAGAGTCAGGTTTGGGAACTTCCAAGTAACAATTACAAAAGCAGAATTATCAGCGAAAAACTATCAACTTGACCTATAGGTAACTTTTAATGTAAATTAATATTTTGAAGTTTTTGGGGTCACTTTAATATCCCTCTGGCCAACTACGCGTCCAGAACTGCTGATTTAATAGCACAAGTCCAACCAAAGTTTCATTTAGCCAACTTACAGACAGCTTCTTTTGATCTCTTAAGATCTCATCAGTTTAAGATATTGGAACATGGCTTCTAAGAAGTACCACTTATAGAACTACCAAATAAAAAAAAGCAAACACCCCCCATATTAAACTATGGCTTCCTATATTACCATAAAAAGATTTGGTAGCATTGCTCATGCATACCAGCTGAGTCACAATGTGCACCCTTTTTCTTAGGACTCATTGTGCAAAAATAAACACTATTGTGTGAATTGATTGTTCTAAATTGATGTTCTAAATCATGCTCAAATGCCCTTATTGATACATCACAGGTGGCAACAGCTCCTTAAATGATGACATCCTGATTCCAATACTTTTAAATGCAATTGTGTCAGGAGCATCTCCCCTTTGCAGCTGCCGAAAGCGAAGAAATTCTCTGCTGAAAAATCTGCAGCAGCAAAAAGAATTGTTGCACATCATAATAGTTGCGAGCATAAAATTATTACGAGTCAAAATTATTTGGATGTCCATTGACTTTTATGCATTTGGACAAAATAGTCACGTGTATAAAAATTGACGATCGCGTCAAAATTGTTGCGCCTCAAAATTAGTCTGACGCCCATTCACTTCAATGCATTTAACAAATTTTCGCCCATCACTAGTGGGAAGGCTACAAAGGTCCGGGCCTAGGGCAGAACAAATTAAGAGGCAGCATGCCACCCACGTTTTTTACAAAGCTTTTAAAATTGGGTGCCCAGCAGATTACACTGCTGAAAAATCCCAAATCCAAAAAATTGAAGAGTGTGCATGCATATAAGGGGGGTGGGTTAGGAGCAGTAGTGAGAGAGTGGGAGTGTGATGGGCAGATGCACCATCCAAGGGAGGACTTGGCTTTGGGGCACCGAGCTGGCAAATTTAGGCCTGTGTGTAAATAGCACAGTAAATTGTATCCAAAATATCCCTAAATCCCTTCATCAAAACAAAATATAAAATAATGTGAGTCAACAGTTGCACAAGGATCCTCTTTTTGGGACTTTGAGGTACTTTTGAGAGTTACCATCTCCAGTACAAATATACTATCTACTAGATGTGACGGGGAACTTCTTGGAAGACTTAATATAGAGCCAATGACATACATCTGACATACATTATTCATTTTTAAAGAAAATACTTTTATTATCATAGCTGACTTCATTTCTAAGAACACAGAGTTTGTGGAATCCTGTTTCCAGTAATGTTAGGGCCACTTCTCAACTGTTTAGACTAAAACAAGTTATTCAGTGAGCAAGCAGAATATTAGAAGTGTAACAATTAAAAATGAACAGCAACATAATTTTTCTATTAAAAAAAAGATTTATTGATAAGGGTAAATAATTAATTAATAACTGGTTTTCTTTCTGATTATTAGGTACATGTTTGTGAGCCAATGAACACAAAGCTTCTGCATGGCTAAAGCTGGCCATAGATGCAAAGATCCGATCGCACGAATCAACGTACGATCGGACTTCCCCATCTCCCGACCCGCCACTAACCATTCCGATCAAGTAGAAAAGAACAGATCGGCCGATGTTCTGCCCCTGACAGCAATCGTACGAAAGTTATGTCCGACCAAAGCTAGTGACAGTCTCCCACTGAAAATCGTACGATCAGCAATACACGCAGAGATATTATCGTCAGCCGACAGAAATCTTCTAACCTGTCCGATCAACTGAACGACCGATCTCCATGGGACGAAAAATGTCGGGACTCTTCATACACGGTTCAAAAATCATAGGAATCCTCAATTCGTGCGATCAGATCTTTCTATTTCAGGTCTATGGCCAGCTTAATTGTAGGCAAACGTCTAATTGCCTGATTCATCAAGTGTAATGTCCTGACTGGACTGCAATAAAGGTTTACTTCCTACTTCAATGCTCCAACTATGACCTTACTTTTTAAAAAAAAGAAGGAATTCCACATTGACAATAATGTGTTTTTTGTTTGCCCAATAATCTCAAACTTGAGCACTTTGTCGGGTTTGGAGTCCTTCATTAAGGGGTTAGTGGTAGACCTATTATATCTGATAAATTAATCATCTTCATCAATCATGCATGTTGGGTGTGGATACTTACTCCTTTGTGTGAAGATCTCTCCACTCCTGCCACTGGCTGCCGTTATTACCCAACGCTTGATAAAAACATCATCGTTCACTTATAGACTGGCAGGGATCCAATGGCATAGGCTGATAGTCCGAGCTGCAGTTGCTGAATCATTAAGCCTCCCTTGATGCATCTGATTAAAGCCATTGATCAATACCATACTCCGAGAAACATTGGCGTGGTTATGATACAGACGAAACTCCATGAATAAATAACTGCGATAATAGCATTTGTTTTACTATAAAACTCATTCATAATTTAGCATGAATATAATCCATTACAAAAGAAAGAAGAAAAAAAAAACAACGATTACTGACAAAATAAGGAATTGATGGGTATCCATGTTCTGGGAACCAACTGAAGATACCAAGAAAGACGCATTACTTATAGATGTACAATACCTGTTATGTGTCTACCTCAATTTTTCCCATCATTAGGAAACCATATCATTAGGGGGTTTTTTTTCCCCCCTGTCTCGTCATTTTTACTCTAATAAAACATTCATTGTATGCTTATCTCATACGCCAAGAACACATTTATCATTCTGCCCAGAAATGAAATAATAACACATAAAGAAACAAGGCCACAGCCTTTGGATTTTGCATTTATTTTCTACTATTTAAATCCTCTTCTCGGTCCTTTGTGTTCTCATGCATGCATACCTGTTGCTATTTCAGTTTTTCTATCTGCTTTTGTTTCCCCCTGACTATCATTATAAATGTTCTTGCGTAGAACTCTCTGTGGGGGCTTCGTTTCAAGGTTCTAAATGTGAAAAAAATGCTCAACTCCTACTTTGCTAAGCAAGGCCCTTTGATATAATTCAGTGCCATTTTCTGCTAAAAAATAGATTTCTATGTACCCTGGATGATTCATGTTATTACAAATGTTGTACAGTCAGAGGGAAGATGACTTTATATAAGAATTGTCTGACATGAAGCAGAGGCTAAATCTGCACTAGCAACTGAAGGTATTAACTGCTACTACATACTTCTATTGAATAATCCACACAATCATTAATATTAAGGCAAGTAAATGTGTTATTCTTCACATTTGTTTTAATATGTACTTCTAATGCTTTGGCAAATTCCAATTAGATCACATATTCTGCAACCCCACTGTCCAACCACTTACATCTAACATGACTTATCCGATATAAAGCCATAATGATTACAATGCCATTCTCGGCAAAATTGTGAATGTGTTTAAGCCTTCAAATAACTTGCCCACCCCAGGTGTCAGATTTACCGGCCTATAATTGCCAGGCTGAGATTGTAATCCCTTTTAAATATTAAAACCACATCTGCTTTTCTCCAATCCATAGGATCCATAACAGATATGTAAAATCAGAAATATAAGCCTACCCAAGACTGAAGCTGAGTACCCAAGAGTGAATTCCATCTTGTTCACATTCATTTTGAGTCAACCTTTATGTACCATATCCTACATCAACCACTGACTAGATTGGGCTGAGCCACCGGTGTGCCTATGGGTGGGTCTTGAAAATCTGACTGTGACTCCTCAATTATATACACTGAAGAAAAGAACTGATTAAGCTTAATAATTTCAGGGTGCATGAAAGCTTCTACATCCTTGCATTAAAACTGCAATCATATAGTTGATGAAGGTGGTGATTTGGTAATTTAATCCATGGAATATGATATGCATATTGTAATGGTCCATTACCCTCCACTTACTATCAAATGGGGGCATGTACTACATTAGCAAAATCAATAATAATTACCTAATGTAGATGGTAAGGACATCACTAGTTCAATTATTATTAATTAATGCATTTATTAAAAATTTTTGTCATGCATTGAAAAAAATTTGTCACCCATAGACGTCAATGCATTTGGCAAATTTTTCACAAATTCTCGAAAGTGAAACGGAATGTGTCAGATTCACCCAACACTAATTACCACCTACCCAATCTGCCATGAGATGCAGGGGAACCCAAGATGCAATTGCTTTTGAAAAAATACTAAGGGGTAGAATTTTGCGCCCCATAGTGGTCTTGAGCTTTCATTTGGGGTTTTTGTAAATAACTCCCACTCATTTATACATTGTAATATTTTGTTTATGAATAAAAAGCCTAAGTCTACATCCCGACAACAAACCTTCAACCTAAAAATGTTGTGCTCAATAAAGATTACTAAAAAAATAGCATTATTTGGAATTATTAGGATTAATGGGCTCTCCATGGATCTAGATAATGTAACATTTGCAATATTGCCAATATTCAGCCCCCTTTAGGGTATGTTTAATGGCAATAGTCAGTGTATAACTGGGGACTGGTTTGTGTCCTATTTCTTCCATAAAACATTTGACTGTCTCATTCCATTTCCTACTCCCATAATAACTATTCACGTTTATTCTTTTTCATGAGGAAAGGTCACTGTTGCATCTACATATATTTAGCAGGAGCAATCAGAAGACTCTTTCTCCAATGCTTTCCGCTGTGAGCCATTTCTAATTTGCAACAAAGAAATAAGATGAAAATGAATGTGCATATCAGCCATGCAATTTTAAAGATTTGAGGAGAATCATCCTTAGACCCCCGTTGAAGTAATCTCTTATAATGATAAAAAATAATAATTTAGCCGAGGCACGTTATTTGCCATTCTCTGCATGTTCTACCCAGAAGAGGAAAGATGAAAGCTATCACATGCAGCCTATAGTTAGCTTTAATAAGACAAACTGAGAAGAAGTAATAAATGCATTTTTACCTACTTTATCACAGTAAATACACTTAATAAGCACCTTGTGCAAAAACATTAGAAATATATTGTATGTGTTTTCAATGTTTTTGGGGGTTGGTGTGGAATATGATAAGGGGTTCTTTTATTACGTTCATATATTGTTAAGTCCGTTTTTTTTTCTGGCCAGACTTTCAAGGGGAAAACACAATTTTTGTAATTTATTATAACCCGATGGTGTAAAATTTCAAAGACAATGGCAGATGTGCCTTCGATATCCTAATCTGCGATAGGTTTCATTCAATAATCCGAATATTTCGTGTTTTTTTTCCGAAATCCGTCGCAGGTTTCTAGTGTCAAATCTGAAAAATTTGCAGTTTTCGTCAATGAATCTAAAAAATGTGTATGATTCAGGTTTTTTTTAACATTTTATTGATTTTTTTCCCGCACAAGAAATTTTGAGAAAAATTAATTGATAAATAGGGGGGAAAAGTATATGCGTATTTGGCCAGGTTTTCAGAAAATAGTGATTACTTTTCACATTTTGATAAATAACCCCCTCGGTATTTCTATAACTGTGAGTAAAGATCAATTTGCAATTCATGAGCTAATTGAATTAGGTTAACGAATATCT
Organism: Xenopus laevis; assembly: GCF_017654675.1. Taxonomy (NCBI): domain Eukaryota; kingdom Metazoa; phylum Chordata; class Amphibia; order Anura; family Pipidae; genus Xenopus; species Xenopus laevis. The sequence continues at coordinate 15,946,829 of NC_054382.1, forward strand.
GCTTGTTTTCTCACTGCTGTAATCAATCACTTCTACATTGTGTTTGAAAGAATTCCATCCTAATATGGGCTGTTAAGCATCTCTAGAAGGAATATCAGTTTTTCTCCCAGCAGGTGTTCCATCTTACAGAGATAGAATCTTGGGAAAAAAACAATGTAATGGGGACAGCAACAAGGACACTAATTCGGTATAGTCTTTTTCTGGGGTGCATTGTTCCCTGTGGTGAAAACATAAATTTATAGGGAGCATAAGAAGGTGAGCTCCAACTGTGAAAAAAAAGTCTTAAAATAGTACCATGATTTTTAAAAAAAAACAAAAAACAAGACATGCCATATATATTAACTATAATGTCATGCTAAGGTCACAGCAACATATTATCTGGAAACATAGCAATCATGACACATGCAGTCAATGACAAAGTCTGCACAATCGCACAAGCACACGCAAACACTGTTAAAAGACATCTTTCAGTTGTCTTTCCTGTTTAGCCCTCCATGTGATCCAGTGATCCAATAAAATGCGCTTTCTCAGAACAAAGTAATTGAACGGTTCCATTTCCCAGTCTTGACCTCCACAAAAAATTGCAGAGAAGAAGCAGTGGCCTCCTGAGATACAGAGCAACATTGTAGTTCAGTTTAGCCCACAGCACTTATCTGCTATTTATCTTACATTCTACAAATAGATTGGGCAGTCAAACTCTTGAGTTGTCTATTTATACCAGGAGTGCCCATACTTTACTAATGCAAGGTCTACGTTTAGTGATGATGTCCCATTATGATCTACATCCATAAAAGCATTGTTAGCATTCTGTTTGATGGAAAATATTACTTAAATATTATATTGACTTGAGAGAATTTATATTGCTATATTTAACAAACAACTATTTATATGTTGACAGTGTCTTGAGATCCTACTGATCACCAGCTAAAGGTCTACTGGTAGATCCCATCTACCTTTTGGACTTCCCTGATTTTTACCATGCAGCAATTAATGAAAGCCCAGAAAAAAGATTCTCATTAAATAAGAAAGCAAGTGAGTAGACATGGATTCTTGTTTGATGAGGCCTTATACCATTTGAAAATCCATAAAAGTACAATATCTTTGGATCAAGTACAGGGTACTATTTCCGTAATTCAGAGCTTTCTGGAAAAATGGGTTTTCAGGATTCCATACCTGTACTGTCTATAATATAGTAACCACGGTAAGGGCGTCTTTGAATGCGAAGACATCCATCGCTTCCTTTCTTAGTTCCATTACCTACGTCTCCTAGACAATGTCTATTACCCATTCTCTACAGCCTGAGCTTTGTATAGATTTGTATTAAAATTTAATTTAAATAAATTTTTCCCAATATCAAAGAAAATCAGCACAAAAAAACTTTGTTCCCCCCCCCAATTGCATTTAATTGTATTGCATTTTTTTTTTAAGATCTATCTTAGAAAAAAATTACTTTTCAAATGAATGAATTGGCCCTTCTTTTCGATACACCTAAAAAAAAAAACAATATAAATACAGACAAGTTGCAGATTGCCTTAGAGTAATTCTGTCTATTTTGTATTATATCTGCTTTTCAAGGAAAATATTGTGCCGATACAGTATATACTACAGTTCTAGGTTTTTCCATTTAATCTATGCATTTCCTTATGTTTACTGGCAAGATGGCACGGAAAAGATTAAGGATCCTTCTCTCCCACCTTAAATGTTGATAATACCCTAATACTGTATATTAAAAAGTGATGGGCGAATTAGTCCCAAAACGGCGATTTTGACGGCGGCACCCATTAAAGTCAATGGGTGCCCATTTATTCTCGCCAGCGAATCTTCGCGGCATGTTCGGAAATGTATTCTACGGTGGCGGAACAGGCAAATTCGCAGCAAATTCGCGCACCACTAATACTAAATAGTTTACTCCATTTTATAGATTAACCCATATACTTTTAATTTATCTTTAAACACATTTTGACTTGGGATCTGATTTAGACTGACTTGTGCTGAAAGAAAAACAAATATGCCATCAATGGAAGATTTAATGTTACGATTAGGGCAGAATTCTTTAAATTAAAGGAGAAGGAAAGCTATGGAGGCATTTTATTGCCAATAGATTAGCTGCAATAGTGCAAGCTAGAATGCTATATTTATTCTGTAGAATGTTTTACTATACCTGAGTAAAAAGCTGTAGAAACTCTCGGTTTGTTTAGGATAGGAGCTGCAGTATTAATGTGGTGTGACATCACTTCCTGCCTGAGTCTCTCCCTGCTCTGGGCTCAGATTACAGTAGAGAAGGGAGGGGGCGGGGGAAGAGGAGCAAACTGAGCATGCTCTTGCCCAGGGCAATGAGGTTTAAGGTGAAGGCAGGAAGTCTGATACAGAAGCCCATGAGTACACAATAGAAGGAAAGAAATGCAGTGTTTCTTTTGACAGGGGACTCAGAGCAGCACTACTTTGGGGGTTTACTGGTATATTTAGATGGACCTTTCTGATAAGGCTTATTTAGTTTTAACCTTTCCTTCTCCTTTAAGGGGCAGATTTATCAAAGGTCAAGGTAAATTTTAGAATTGAAAAACTTTGAATTTCAAGCTATTTTTGTGTACTTCTACTAGGAAATAGTCCAAATTCGATTAGAATTTGCAAAAAAATCTAATATTGAAATTTATCATGTACTGTCTTCAACCATTCGCCCTCTAAAACCTGACGAATTGCTGTTTTAGCCTATGGGGGACCTGCTATAACCTATTTGGAGTCAATTGGTGAACTTTGAAAAATCAAAGTTTTTTTTGGAGAAAAACTACAACATTCATTCGATTCGAACTATTCGAATTCGGCCGAATATGGACCTATTCGATCGAAAACTGACCTATTCAACCCAAAAAAACTTCGACCTAATTTCGGTTGGTCTTTTTGAATTCGACCCTTGATAAATCGCCCCCTAAATGTATGAGTAAGTTGATGGCAGCAACAAGACAAAAACAGATTCTTCAACGTGAAGCAATTAACAAATTGGTGTTTACAACTATATAAATGCTTACGCCCCCATAATAAATCTATATATGTCATATATACACTCTGGGGCAAATTTATCAAGGGTCAAATTCCGAATATGAAAAACTTCGTAATTCTAATTCGAAAAGACCAACCGAAATTAAGTCTAAGGTTTTTTTGGCTGAATAGGTCAGCTTTTGATCTAATAGGTCTGTATTCGGCCTAATTCGAATCGAAGCAATAGCGCCTTTGATCGAATTTGAATCAACTTTTTTCCCCAAAAAACTTTGATTTTTCAAAGTCCACCAATTGACTCCAAATAGGTTCTATGAGGTCCCCCATAGGCTAAAACAGCAATTCGGCAGGTTTTAGATGGCAAATGGTAGAATTTTTAAAGAGACAGTACATGATAAATTTCGATATTCGAATTTTCTAATTTTTTTTCCGTATTCCCTAGTCAAAGTACACCAAAAAAGCTCAAAATTCTAATTTTTTTAATTCGAAAATTCACCTCGACCTTTGATAAATCCGCCCCTCTCTGTATCATAAGGATCTTGTGTTTCTTCCTTTTACCATTCTGAAAACCTGTAATAATTATTCTGTTTTTTGGTGCAATAACATAGAAATAATATCAATATCAGACTGGGGACAGAGTAGCAAGAGAGCTGGAGCAGGAGAGGACTGGAGTGGATAGCTAGCATCATAATGCAACGGTGATGGAGGTGGATTGGACATGTACATAGATGTAATACAGACTTAGCCACTGGCCTTGCTTTACAGTGGACACCATATGGGAATCAGAGGCAAAGCAGAACTTAAATCCAACATGGGGCACGATCATAAAGTTGACTATGGTCAATGCATAGCCAACAGGTTTCAGTATTTTTTGGTTGTTTTAGATGTCGTAGATAAACTAAGCTTCTGAGTCTTCTTTTGATTAACTACTAATTTCTAGTGATGGGCAAATCTGTCCTGTCTCACTCAAATATTCACAAAACTCAGAAAAAAAATCCAAAACGGTGAAAAATTTGTGAAATGCATTGAAGTCAATACTTGTCAAAATTATTTTGATGCATGACAGTTTTGATACGAGCAACAATTTTTAGGCACGCGCCAATTCTGACCCACAACAATTTTTTTTTGTCATGGCGAATTTTGGGGGGGGGGGGGGGAATTCATGCCTGCTGAATAAATTCACCCATCAATACTAATCTCTATTTCAAATCTCAATGTAAAAAACCCTCCACCACAGTTATTTGTCCTAGTCATGCCTGTGTATTTCCAGTTATGTTCAGTCAGAGCAAAACTTCACGCTCATTACCCATCTCCTAATAAAGCCCATCTTTTTTTCTGATCTGTCGCTCAGGACTGTCCAGCCCCTTCAGATATTTGGTGAAATATCCAATGGGTTATATTGAAAAAAATATTTTGCTATGAAGCCTGGTAATTTTATAGAACACACTCATTTTTGGTAAGATGGATCTTTATTAAGAAAAATGTCTCGCTATAAAGTGTTATGTTTGCGCTTTCACTTTCCTTTTTTCTGGGTGACTTTAATCATCACCTCTGAGCTGCGTCTTCCTAACGCTACTAAATAATTGTATTTGTTGTATTTTATCCCTTCATACCTTCATTGCAGATTGATATAAAAATTCGAAACCGTAAAGAATCTATCTCTATGAAATAAAGTCTGTCACGGAATTGAAAAAGAAGTGGTTCTTGACATTTTGAAGACTCTCCTTTTTTTGAGGCATAAATTTCCACTTTTATTGCCGAGCTTACAGAAGGAGTTTTAGTATGTTTTTTTGCTGACATCAATTTTCCACTTGTAAGGGAATACAGGATTAGGAATAAAACACCTTTTTATACTTGTGCTTTGGGTTGCTCTTATAGAAATACACTCAAGGAGCCACTGTCAAGGATTAGGTAGGGTACGCTATGGAGGTTGATGAGGGAAGGGTGAGTCCTTGAGGCAGGGGCTGTATGTGCCAAAGGGAACACAGCAAGGAAAGGCAGGAATGGGGTGACGAGGGCAAAGAGTCAGACTGGAACAGGTGCAGAGCAGAACAGAATGGAGAGTGTGAAGATCAGGACAGGAACAGACTGGATGGGACAGGACGGTGAAGGTGTAGATTGGGAGCTGACTGAAAGGATAGTACTGGACTGTGCGGGCAAAGATCGGATCAGACTGGGGGCAAAGTAGCAAGAGAGCTGGAGCAGGAGAGGACTGGAGTGTATAGCAGAAGGGGACTGGAGCGCATAGCAGGAGAGGAATGGAGCGGATAGCAGGAGAGGACTGGAACGGATAGCAGGAGAGGAAGGAAAAGGCAGAGCAAGATACAGAGCAAGATGAGGGGGTACAAGGTACAAGGCAGGGTCAAGAAGCAAGAATCAGGAACAAGCAAGGCAAGGTCGGTACAAGGTCAAGGCAGGGAAAGGTTTGGAGTGAGAAGCAGAGCAAGATACAGAATAGCAAGGAAAGCAGGACAGGGCTAGGTCAAGGTCAGGATAAAAGCAGGACTGGAGCAGAACTGGAAGGGGAAGGCAAAGCAGATTAGTGCAAGGTAAACAAGACAAAGTTCAGGACAAGACAGAGACTGGTTCAGACAAGATGAGGCAAGACAGGGAAGGACAAGGCAGATCAAGGCAAGGAAGAATCACAGGGAACAGGGCAAGAGCTGTAACAACCTAGTTAGGGGCACTGCCGAAGTTCTAGGAAGTCCAATAATGCTCCGGCAAGGAGTGTTAGGAGGGCTCTCATTAAATAGGGCAGAGTCAGTCCTGATTGGCTGACTGCAACCAATCAGGCTGCTGCTGGGCTGGGGCTGCAACGGCCAGGTAATATATAGTGAGCAACCCTGCAGGCTGCTCACCTGGCCCAGTGGTTAAGGCGCAGAGCCAGAAACCCCAAGGTTCCTGGCTCAAATCCCAGCACAGCCTGACAGCCACTTGCCTATGGACTCAGATAAGAGAACATATTCTAGGCTGTATCTTGCTATATGTTATAAAGGTGAAAGGATATTGTAGATCAAAATATGTAGCTTGTGGGGAACATGTTCTGATGTGGGACTTTCTTCTGGTGATTAATTGCAAAGGAAACACAGCTAAAACATTGGCCAAGACCTACAGGGCAGAGACTTTCACCAGAGAACCTACAATGAAATTTTCCCAGTGGACCTCTTTAGGTGACAGGTATACACAACAGCTTATTTTGGCTTGTGCGCTGGGTCAAATACATTGATTTTAAAATTCCTTGGACAATTTAAACCTCTGTGAATATATAATCTGCAGTGTTTTAAAATTGTTAATTATAACCATTGACAGCTTCCCAAAAGTTGTTGACAATCTAAGGACCTTACCATAGGAATGCAAAGAGAAATTTTATCAGGAGGGGCAATTAAATCAACCAGGTTACAAATCACTTTCCTAAATAGCAACCTTCTCTAGCTTTGTCTGACGTCATGTTCTCTTCTCTTACCCCATGGCCTACTGAAGTGCACACAAAGTAAACATGATATTGGTTGCTACTGATTATTGGACATAAAGCAAAAAGCATTTAGAATAGGATTCAGTGGAATGATCCATGTATGTCTACATTCATTTGTGGGGGAAAGGTGAAAGATTAGTCATTTGACCCTTATGCTGGCTCTGCATTCCCACCCCAACCTAGTATGCTCACTCTCAGTACTATTATTCTTCTTCTCCTCACTCAACCTCTATTCTCCTATCTCTATTCTTTGCATATTATAATCTTTTATTCCATCTATTTAGCCTCTTTTTTTCTAAAAGAAATAGGAAATGGCAATGAAATAGGCCAAATCTTAAGCAGCACAAGGGCCCCCTGACACCTGGACCCACCAGAAGTTTTCATGGTATCCCTGTGGGCCAGTCCAACACTGAAGCTACCTGGTTGCACATTATGCCTTGCAAATACACAGATATGACAATTAACGAGTATGTACTTGCTTCTATATTTGTCCTTAGGTAACTGTGCCCCCCCCCCCTTGGACATACAGTTAAGGAAAGCTGCCTAATAGCAAAGTTCATGGCTCAAACATATTCATACTCAAAGATGCTGATGTACTGTGTTTACTGTGTTTACTGGAAAATGCCTAAACTGTGCTTAATATACTGGACACCTGTAAATATACTATTGTTGCATGCGACTCATCTCTCTCTCTCTCTTCATGCAATTCCAACATTTTCACCAAAAAAATTCGAAATTCTGACGTTTTCACTGAAAAATCGTGGAAATCGACGCTGTCGAATTTTTACCGGTGAATTTTCGCTGTAGATTCGCGAATTTATTCACCACGAATTCGTACCAGGCGAATTTATTCGCCCATTACTATATTGAGACATTATTTGCATACAGCTACTAAAAATGCCTTATCTATTATCTATCTGTCTCTTTATCTATCTATTATCTACCTATCCATCTATGTATATAAATTATCATCTATCAATCTATCGTTCATCTATATATCTATATGTCCATTTATCTGTCTATTATTTATCTATCCATTTATCTATCTGTCCATGTATCTATGTTTTATCTATCTATCTATCTATCTATCTATCTATCTATCTATCTATTATCTATCTATCTATCTATCTATCTATCTATCTATCTATCTATCTATCTATTATCTATCTATCCATCTATCTATCTATCTATCTGTCTATCTCTACCATATGCCTATATATCTTCTGACCTGTGTATTCAGGGGACTTGCAAATAGAAATAGGGTGGCATACTGTATGTCCCAGCACCTCAGACAAGAATGACCATTTAATGAAACTGTATTTCCTCCTTGTATGCAATATAAAACATGAAGTGGCAAAAGTGCTGTTTGAAAAATGAGGACATTTTTTGTTTACTCAAAAACCTTCTATAATGATTTAGCTTTGCAAGATATTAAAAGGTGTCACATAAACTCATGTCTCAGTCCATGGCATCTTTGAAATATACATGGTTCTTTAAATATGAATATATGATTAAGGAAAACAGAAAAATAAATAATGAGAAGGGCAACAATCCCCACACTCGTTTAGTTATAGACTGATGGATGAGAGCTACTAGCAATGCATTCATGAGTGGTGGAGTGAGGATGACACCCCTTAACTAGAGTATCATTCGGATGTGCAAATAGGGTGCAGCAGAGCACTCCACTTACTGTCCACCTATGGCAGATGTTAAGTACAGGTATGGGACCTGTTATCCCGTTATCTGGACCTGGGGCTTTCCAGATAAGGCATCTTTCCATAATTTGGACCTTCATTTGGATCTTCATACCTTAGAGGGATACCTTAAATAGGAAAAACATTTTTTTTCAAAATGAACCAGTTAATAGTGCTGCTCCAGCAGAATTCTGCGCTGAAATCCATTTCTCAAAAGAGCAAACAGATTTTTTTTATATTCAATTTTAAAATCTGACATGGGGCTAGACATTTTGTCAATTTCCCAGCTGCCCCATGTCATGTGACTTGTGCCTGCACTTTAGGAGAGAAATGCTTTTTTTCTGTTAAGGAAAACAGAAAAATAAATATTCAGCAATTGGCAGAAATAGTGTGCAGCTTGATGCTGTATTTGAAATACAATTTCTGCTTCCCAGCAAAATAAATGTAGATTGTTTCTATTGGAATACAGAAGTAGATGAAGTGATCTGGGCCAGAGAAGTAGTATGTGACATATGGGGAAGCAACAACCTCGAGCCTTTGGCCTGCAGCCTGTTAGAGTGAAGCATAACAAGAGCTGACATATATGTATTCTTATGGGAGTTGAACCTGTTCTTTACACTTTCTGAGAGCATCAAGCTTGACAAGCAGTAGAAAAGCTACAGCGAGTTCAGTCTGTGATGGAGCTGCACTTCATACTCCTCTAACCAGAGTAATCTTGTTCAGACATTAGGATGAGATGAAATCAGCACTAAATAAGGAATGGCGAGATGGTATGTCATACGTGAAAACTAATCGTGATTCATTGTTCCTTTAAAACAATTTACGAGTAATCTTGTCCAAAATATGTTGGCTGGGCCAATTAGAATTAATCCGTCTATCCATCCATTACTGCACTTTGTTGTGATATATATATATATAGATGTGTTTGTAGCACAATCCAATCAATCACAACAGGCACATTGGTCAGTTTGGAAACATGTTGTGTGTGAATCGTTGTATTTTAGAGTGTTTGTGTATGTGTACAATTTAATACTAGGAGTTGGCGGAGGGGCTTTTGATCTTTTGGTGTGAAGCATGGGATCCACCTTTAGCCGGGACACCAATTTAGGTTCTGCATTTATTTTACTGCCAGACAAGGGTGAGTACTCTTTGTGCTGCTGATGTACTTGTGCAGTTGGTACAATAAAACAAACTCTTGAATTGTAATAGTGACATATGGGACATGGAATATACCAAATTCAGTATTGGTAATAACCTGCTAAGGTATTCCTTAGTCTCCATGTTTGATATTTAGCTCTCTTGAGATTTTCTAATGCACTTGCATTGCAAGCCCGCTATGGACCTTGGTACATGTTTCTGTCGGAGGCACACATTGTCCGCCAGTCAAGAGTTAGCAATACATTCTTAGAAGAGAGGCAAAACAAAGCAAGAGGGAAATAATTATACAAAGGGGAATATAAAATATACAAAGGGGAAATTAAAAAAACAAGGTACAATCATCCTTTAATGTGTCACTTTCACTCTGAAGATGCCTTTCATTTTAAAAAAAATAAAACATTTATTAAAATTGAATACAGTTTTGGCATCTAATTTACAGTTAACGATAGTTTAAGTAGCATGTTAAAAAGGTATCGAAAAATAACTGGATTTCTAAACATTATAGACAGTCTTTCTAAAAAAAGATTCCAGATTTTGTATTTAGATGCTGAGAGCAATGCTCTAAGTCAATATATTTGTTTTTTTATTTATCGCTTGATTTCACTTGAATTACTTGCATCGCTTCTTCTGATTTGTTCTAATTATTTAACCTTTTACATGTTTTAACTTGTTTTTATAGTTATAAAATATGTTCTCCTTAAAATCCTTCCTATGGTCACAGCTAAACATAGAATCCATTCTTGGTCACCTGTTGGCAACCAATATAATAAGAAAACATTTTGCCTGAGTGAACCAAGTTATTTCTGGAGAAAGTACTAAGAAAATGTTATTTAAAGTTTTTTTCAGAGTCTTCTGGAACGATTAAACTGAATATCCTTTGGCTGATATACAGTCACCCACTTAGGAGCATGAAATAATCACTGTTATATTAAATGTCTGAGAATCCTGATGGAAAAGATATCTGATAGCAAAGAAGCTCTTAACAAATATAAGACCATTAGATAAAAGAAACAATTTTATTCATTGAAGACACTGACTAATGTTAGAAATATGTAGGAAAACTCCTAGAGCTTAAAGGGCCTTCAACAGCAGGAAATAAAAGTAACCTATATGCACCTACACATTGGACCATTATGCTGTATATATATAAAGCTTCAAGCTTGTGAAAATTGATCAAAATGCAAATTTTGCTGGAAAAACATTTTGTGACAGTGAGCTTTTTTTTCCATCTCATTTTAGTCAGATTAGGAACAACTGATTTGGCATGTACTTCAAGTAAAACATTGCTGAAATATGTTCTCCACTCAGACCTGGTAATATCCCATTATCTCTTAGCAGAGAACGAAGAGTTTTGGTATAGCAAAGTGAGAGAAAGCATAGTTGATATTTTAATGTGAGTAAATAACCTTGTACCATCAACTACTCCAGATGTTTCTGAAGATCATGCCATCTCTGTTTACCATCAGTAGACCTGGATTTGATGGTTGACCTGTAACAGGATCAGATGTGAGCACTCTTAGTTTACTTAACAGAACCTCTTTATTTTCCAAACATTCAATAACCTTATGTGCAGAGTCTCTCTGGGAACAGTTTGGTTTGCTCTGTCCCACAGTACTAGGACTTTTAACCCACCTCTTCCTTTCTTGACGCTTCACTCACAACTAAAATGGTCATACCTCCTCCAAATCCTTGAGAGTAAGCACCTTTCTTGTAACACACTTCATAGACAATGCAAACTGAACAGCAAAAGAAGACACAAAGCCTACAGACCAATAACAGCTTAGCAAGAGGAACATCATCCAATCTCCAGTAGTGCACTCAAAGACTACCATTACCAAATTCATAGTACACCTTCTTACACCCAAACCTCCACCCAAATAGAGTTGCCTTAACAGGACTAGTGAACATAAATGCTCTATCACAAAAGTTTCCAAACTGTGGGGATAGCCCTCCTTTGGCTTTCAAGACATTAGATAGGGACCATAGCCCCCTAACAAACGATGTATATGCTGATTGCTATTGTGGATATGCTATTATAAATACCACTACACATAGGTGTTTTGGGTGACCATGCACCTCTCAGGGATATGTGAAAGCCACTTTGCTTGGGAGGCAGTGATCACTCAGGGTTTTATTGACACTCACATATATTCTGGCATCAGCCTTAATGCTGAAACAGGGCTTTTCTGTTTAATACATTGTTAAACTGTAAATATTTTACCTTGCATGCCTTGATAGCTAATGTTGGGGAGGTGTTTCCTTTCTGGATGCCATGGGACACTGTGACCGTGGTCACATCTAGAAAATAGACAGAAAATAATACACAAAAGTAAATGTGCCCAAAACAAATTTAGAAAAGATGAGACTTAAAAGCTATAGAAACAGTAGATCAAATGAGAAAGGATTATTATATTGAACTTTTTACAGCAGATAGATAGCTAGATAGATAGATAGATAGATAGATAGATAGATAGATAGATAGATAGATAGATAGATAGATAGATATTAAAAGAGAGAGAGAGAGAGAGAGAGAGAGAGAAACAGAGAGAGAAACAGAGAGATAGAGGGAGAGAGAGACATGATAGACAGACAGACAGACAGACAGACAGACAGACAGACAGACAGACAGACAGACAGACAGACAGACAGACAGATAGATAGATAGATAGATAGATAGATAGATAGATAGATAGATAGATAGATATTAAGAGAGAGAGAGAGACAGAGAGACAGAGAGATAGAGGGAGAGAGAGACATGATAGACAGACAGACAGACAGACAGACTGATAGATAGATAGATAGATAGATAGATAGATAGATAGATAGATAGATAGATAGATAGATAGATAGATAGCGATAGATATTGCTATAATGATTATATTGATATGAGAAGTCACAGGGTACATAATGGCTGAGAGCTTCATCTAGTAGGCCACTCTAAAGCTGGCCATAGAAGCAAAGATCTGCTTGTACGAATCAAGGATTTGTACGAATTTCAGACAGTGTGTGGAGAGTCCCGTCATTTTTCGTCTGGCGGAGATCGGTCGCTTGGTCGATCGGACATAGTAAAGGTGTTCTGTCGGCTGCGGGTAATATCTCTGCATGTATTGCTGATCGTAAGATTTTCAGTGGGAGGCTTTGGTCGGACATAACTTTCATACGATTGCTGTCAGGGGCAGAACATCGGCTGATCTGTTCTTTTACTACTTTATTTGATCTGAATGGTTAGTGGCAGGTCAGGAGATGGGAAAGTCCGATTGTACGATGATTCGTACGATCAAATCTTTACGTCTATGACCAGCTTTATTCTGGTCATGGAACTCCAAGTTGACTTCTGCTATCTTTTTTAATTAATGTAGCTGTACATTATTTCTACACCAATATACGTCAATGTGTCAATTTACACAATTGTCATCACAGAATGTGTAAACTCTGCATAAGAGAGGGAGCTGCCATATAGTGTGCCTAAGCAGATGCACTTCCAAAAGACTCAAACAGAATAGTGTCATCTGTGTACAACCATTTGATGCTGTGTTGTTCTAGCTGTCAGAATATGCAAATAAGCACAACAATAATTCCCTTTGAATTCTAATGAACAGAATTAGAAATATGACTGTAAAGTGCTTTCCCACTAGAAGTGATTCTAAGTGCATCCTTTTGTGTTATTTAGCCTGGGGAGCTGGTCATGGGTCATGGGTAAGCTATCAAACTATTTAACTTGCCTGAGCATTTTTCCAGATGAATTTTGTTTTCAAAACGAAAGGTCAAGGTAAGATGGAGATGAAGAATAACATGCTCCAGATGTAAAGGCTAGCTGGGATTCTATGAGAAATGAATTACATGGAAGATGGATTTTATCTAAGAGATATGAAGTGTTCCAAACTTCAGACTAATGGAGTGGGTTAATTATTAAGGTTGGAGCTCCAGTAAGTATTATCAGACAGTAATACTATGATATCTGCCTTCCATGTCAATAGCAGCCTGGCTCACAGCGTAATGAATGGCTTGAATATGATATGGGGCAGACAAGGCAATTAATACTGTATTCTGGAGGCTAAAGGCTGGCTAGAGAGTAATTGACTGTAAGTTACAAACCAACAGACAGTAAAGGTAATGATTTATCTTTAACTCATGGGAAGACTAAAAGTTTTTATAATCATATGATATATAAATTACACAGGATATGGGTTTAGTGGGTTAGGGTTAAATTCATCAAGTCATAACATCATTAATGAGAAGGGCAACAATCCCCACACTCGTTTAGTTATAGACTGATGGATGAGAGCTACTAGCAATGCATTCATGAGTGGTGGAGTGAGGATGACACCCCTTAACTAGAGTATCATTCGGATGTGCAAATAGGGTGCAGCAGAGCACTCCACTTACTGTCCACCTATGGCAGATGTTAATTACAGGTATGGGACCTGTTATCCCGTTATCTGGACCTGGGGCTTTCCAGATAAGGCATCTTTCCATAATTTGGACCTTCATTTGGATCTTCATACCTTAGAGGGATACCTTAAATAGGAAAAACATTTTTTTTCAAAATGAACCAGTTAATAGTGCTGCTCCAGCAGAATTCTGCGCTGAAATCCATTTCTCAAAAGAGCAAACAGATTTTTTTTATATTCAATTTTAAAATCTGACATGGGGCTAGACATTTTGTCAATTTCCCAGCTGCCCCTGGTCATGTGACTTGTGCCTGCACTTTAGGAGAGAAATGCTTTCTGGCAGGCTGCTGTTTTTCCTTCTCAATGTAACTGAATGTGTCTCAGTGGGACATGGGTTTTTACTATTGAGTTTTGTTCTTAGATCTACCAGGCAGCTGTTATCTTGTGTTAGGGAGCTGCTATCTGGTTACCTTCCCATTGTTCTTTTGTTTGGCTGCTGGGGGGGAAAAGGGAGGGGGTGATATCACTCCAACTTGCAGTACAGCAGCAAAGAGTGATTGAAGTTTATCAGAGCACAAGTCACATGACTTGGGGCAGCTGGGAAATTGACAATATGTCTAGCCCCATGTCAGATTTCAAAATTGAAGATAAAAAAATCTGTTTGCTCTTTTGAGAAATGGATTTCAGTGCAGAATTCTGCTGGAGCAGCACTATTAACTGATTCATTTTGACAATTTTTTCCCATGACAGTATCCCTTTAAGTCTACTAGAAAATCATGTAAGCATTAAATAAACCCAATAGGCTGATTTTGTTTCCAGTATAGATTAATTATATTTTAGTTGGGATCTTGTGCAAGGATTATTTTGATAAAATGGAGTCTTTGGGAGATGGCCTTTTCGTAATCCAGAGCTTTCTGGATAATGGGTTTCCCGATAATGGATCCCATACCTGTATAGGACTGCCTTGCACCCCACAACACTTCTTTGTCCCTTGCTTCCAAGCACAGCAATGCCCATGACACTGGTTAAATGAGCCCTTGGGTGCGAGTTTGTATTCACCACATATTTAGTAACTATGAGATGTGTTGTAAAAATACACCTGACAAATTGATGAGAGCTTTGGTGAAGTTAGACATGGAGAAAATTCACACTTTAGAAAAGGTGGCCCTGTAGTCCTAACAAGCAGTAGCAGCACCACCTATTCTGCTGTCAATTATGCAAAACAGTAAAGGGAGGGAATATTTATTGTGCCGTGAGACTCAGGGGGCCACTATCCAAAGTTTTCACTGGTCTTTATTCTTTAAACCTTTGCTCATCTATCATCTATTCTTTCTCCTTTTAGTTTTCATACAGAGATGGAGAATGACCACAAATGGTTGTGTGAGTTGAATGTGTGTCTGTCTTTCCTGGTGCCCTGGTGGACAAGCTCAACACCAACCTGAGACCATGAGACCATTACATGCACCTTTCAATACATTTTAAAGTGGTTCTGTGCTTATTTTTATGGTATCGTTTTTTTTTACTACATTACACTGTGCTATGCAAAGGGAAGAAGCACACCAATTCACACGGGCTGAAACCTTCATCTTGTTTATTGCAGACATTGTGGCACAAGCTTTCTGGGACCAACCCCTTTCTCAGGTGCTTCCTCGGGGGTTGGTCCCCGAAAGCTTGAACAACTATGCAACAATTCATATCTTGGATACTATTGGACTTGGAGGCAATCTGGGATGAATGCACCCTACATGTAAGTAAGTGGTGTGCAGCAGTGAATTTTCATTTTTTGCTGTACATTGCAAGTAATTCATACTACTATTTAAAATGTTATTCTTGAACTAAGTTCCAGTACTGGTGTGTAGGCAGCCATCTAAGGTCCTGTAGCCTGGGAATGCACTTTTTAGAAAGAACGCTATTGTTTCTCCTACTCAGTGTAACTGGAGGAGTCATGACTTGGGTTCGCCACAAGGTGGGGGCATGCAGGTGTCAGGGAACTGTTATCATGTTACCTTCCAATTGTTCTTATGATGGACTACTGAGGGGGTGAGGTAGTGGGGTGATATCACTCCAGCTTGCAGTGCAGTAGCAAGAGTTACTGAAGTTTATCAGAGCACAAGTCAAATGACTGGTGGCACCTGGGAAACCAACAACATGTCTAGCCCCATGTCAGATTTCAAAATTAAATATATTTTCTCCTTTGAAAAACTGGTTTCAATGCAAAAGTCTGCTGGAGCAGCACTATTAGGGTGGTGGCACATGCTGCTATTCGGGGAGATTAGTCACCCAGCGACAAATCTCCTCTTCTTCGGGCGACTAATCTCCCCAAATGCCTTCCCACCTGCCAGAATGTGAATCACTGGCAGGATGGCACTCAGATCGCTTCAGCTTTCCAAAGTTGCCCGAAGTTTCTTTCATTTCGGGTAGATTAGTTACCTGAAGAAGAAATGTGTCGCTGGGCGACTAATCTCCCCGAATAGCAGCACGTGCCACCACCCTTAAGTGATGAATTTTGTAAAAAAAAGTTGTGTATTCCCATGACAGAATCCCTTTAACAACATTACAAACAGTAACAAATGTGCCACATTCAAATGAACTCCGTATAAAATGCAGTGATGTAAAACTGAATGATTAATTGCTCATCCTGTTTGTTTCCTGTACCCTACGCAGTGGAAACATCATCCCAGTTTTGCTTTGCAAAGAGTTTTTTTCCAGACTGCAGTTCCCCATAATGTTTTCTTGTGGAATCTTTCTTTCTGCTCCCAAGTTAAGACATTGTAGAGGAAACAGCAAGATTATTTAAGCTCTCAAACACAGGAAAAGTGTTCATTGTGAGATAGGGAATGGGGGGATGTAGAAAACCAGCAATGTTATGGTGCCTAGCAGATCTGTGTAAAGATAAAGAAATAGCTGAGTATGACAGCAGGAGAAATGGTTTCCCTTTATTTGGTACAAAAAAGGAAGAGGGGAGACCTGGTAATTCGTTTTTTGATGGAATAATGCGTTGAATGTTACAAACATGGAATTCAAATAGATACAGGAAGGATGTCGCTCATTTTCCAGCCATACGAAGGGGGTAAGTTATCAAAATCAAAAAAGTTTCTCACAAGTTTCTGAAAACGACTCCGACCAAATCCGCACAGATTTCCCCCCCTATTTATCAATACATTTTCCTGAAAATTTCTTGTGCGGTAAAAAACAAATGGTGAAATAATCCAAATACCGCAACTTTTTTGAATTGTCGCCCGAATGCAGTGACTTTTTTTCAGACTTGAAGCCCGAATACCATGACTTTTTTGATTTGATGCTCGAATACCGTAAATTTTTTGGAAACCCAGCACAAATCAGGGACATCTACATGAACTTGGCAGGTCTGAGTGCTTTTGCATTCTGACTTTTAACACCATCAGGGTTTAATAAATTACAAAACGTTTTAGTTTTATTTCCACGAAAAATGTGTGTTTCTAAAGGCTAAACCTTGAAAATTAATATGGTTAAAAATACCATATCTAACATACTGAACTTATTGCATCAGTGTAAAGCTTCTCAATAGTAACAATGATCCAGGACTTCAAACTTGTCACAGGGGGTCACCATCTTGGAAAAGGGAAGATTCTATCATACTTACCGTGATCTTCCTTTCCCTGGTCCTCTCCATGTCCACACCTTTCGGGGGATAGCCCCTCCCTCTCCTCATTAAGAACCCAACCCCCTAACTAATAAATTAGGCGGTCGCCCTTCCCCTGGTGTCTTGTACAAAGTTAAATTGATCTAATAAAATCCAAGGGAGGGAAACTGGACATGGAGAGGACCAGGGAAAGGAAGATCACGGTAAGTATGATAGAATCTTCCCTTTTCCCTGGCCCTCTCCATGTCCACACCTTTCGGGACTTACAAAGCAGTCCGTCATTGGGTGGGACAAAGAGACTTTAAGTCAAGATTGCAAAGATATTATTTAATAGAACTGGCCGATTTCAGAATGCTGGAACCAAATTGTGCATGTTCTGAAGATCTGACGTCCAGCTTGTAGTGAGAAATGAAAGTGCTCGGAGAAGACCAGGATGCTGATTTGCAAATTACTTCCAAAGAGATGCCTGCTTCTGCTGCCCAAGATGCTGCCTGACCTCTGGTTGAGTGCGCTTTGATCTTACTTGGTACACTCTGGTTTGCTTGAAAGTAGGCTTTCTTTATTACCGTACATATCCATCTCGAGATTGTGGGGGTTGCAGCAGCTTCGCCTTTTCTTGCCCCCCCAGGCAAGATAAAAAGCTTGTCTGATTTTCTGATTGCTCTAGTTGCTTCGCAATACATCTTAACATGTTCCGCTACATCTAATTCTTTCAATTCTGGATCCGAATCTTGATGTGCGAATGTAGGGACTACAATTTCATCCTTTAAGTGGAATGGAGAAACCACCTTAGGCTTGAACGAAGGACAAAATTTCAACACCAATCTGTCTGGAAAGATAGTTGGACTATGATCATTGAATATGATGGCCTGCAGTTCTCCTACCCTCTTGGCTGAGGTGATGGCCACCAAAAATACTACTTTGAGAGTTAGATCCCAAAGTGACATCTGATTGTTGAATGAAAATGGACCTGAAGATAGCATGCGTAGTACTAAAGATAAGTCCCAACTTGGGCAGGTGGACCGTCTTGCCGGAAGAATTCTTATGGCTGCTTTAAAGAAGCGTACAATTAAAGGATGGTTAGCCCATGTAGTGTTTGATATTGCGGATATTGCCGAAACTTGTGTTTTCAGTGTACTTACGCTCAGGCCTCTATCCAGACCTGATTGAAGAAACTCCAATATATTAGATGCTGAGATTGATTCTGTGGACCCTATGTTGGAATGGACTCTAAACCTTTCCCACACTTTGGCATATCTATTACTGGTCGACGGTTTCCTGGATTGCAATAGGGTGTGAATAACTCTGTTGGAAAGTCCATGGTTTTCTAAACCTTGCCTCTCAGCCTCCATGCCGTCAGAGCCAGGGATCCTGGATCTGGGTGTACGTATGGACCCTGGGTCAACATGTGGTCTGATGTTGGAAGCCTCCATGGTTGGTCTATTGACAGATGGATTAGGTCTGTAAACCAAGGCCTTCGTGGCCATGCTGGAGTGATGCAGATCACATCTACCTGATCCTCTCTTATCTTCTGTATCACTTTCGGAATCAGAGGAAGAGGAGGAAATATGTAGCCTAAATGGAATCTCCATGACTGTGTCAGAGCATCCACTGCCAGTGCTTTCGGATCCTGAATCCATGAGAAAAACCGAGGACACTTGGTGTTGTTGGATGATGCCATCAGGTCGATCGATGGTTGTCCCCATCTCTGTACCAATGACCTGAATATTTCTTGGCTTAGAGACCACTCGTGCCTTTCTGCAAACTTTCTGCTTAGCAGGTCTGCCACTTTGTTTAATTTGCCTGGAACGTACACTGCTGTAAAATCCACTAAGAAGTCTTCTGCCCATTGAAAGATGGGCTGTACTTCTTCTAAAAGATCCAGGCTTCTTGTGCCCCCCTGCCTTCTTAGAAAGGCTACGGCTGTGATGTTGTCTGATTTTATTTTTAATCGTGTACCTCTTAATTGTTCCTGAAAGAAGAGGCAGGCTTGTCGTATTGCCCTTAGCTCCAGTATGTTTGATGTGACGTCTGGTAATGGGTACTGCCAGCGATCTTGAGCTACTCTGGATCCTAGCTCTGCTCCCCATCCTAGCCCTGAGGCATCTGTGGACATTATTAACCATGGTTCTGGGAACAACTCGGTGCCCTTGTTTAGGTGTGTTTGTTCTCCCCACCAAAGAAGAGATGTTCTTAACTGTGACGATATTTGTATTATCTGATGTTGAGATTCCCCGTCCCATTGTTGTAGGAACGACATTTGGAGCGGCCTCATTCTCCAATGGGCCCATGGTACAAGTCCGATCGTGGAAGCCATCATGCCCAAGATCTTTAGGAATACTAATGCCAGATCTTCTGGTGTTGTCAATAATCGTTTGACTGCTGTCGAGAGAGACATTTGCCTCCCCTCTGATAATGTCAGTTTCCCTGACACTGTGTCTATTATGGCTCCCAGATAAGTGATCCTCTGGGATGGAATGAGATGACTTTTCGTTGCATTGATTAGCCAACCATGGGCTGTCAATGTCTCCAGACATAAATCTCTTTGTCTGATTGCCTGCTCTCTTGATGAGGCTACTAGAATCAGGTCGTCCAGGTAATGGAATAAGCGTATCTTTTTCCATCTTAGATAAGCCACCAAGGAGACTAGAACCTTTGAGAATACCCTTGGGGCAGTTGCCAGACCAAAGGGTAGACACCTGTATTGGAAATGATGGTCTCCAATTGCAAAGCGAAGAAACTTTTGGTGTGCTTCTGCTATAGGAATGTGATGATAGGCATCCTTGATATCCATGGTGCACATCCAAGCCCCTGGAGAAATGGACGATTTTACCGATTCGATGGATTCCATCTTGAAATGTTGGACTTTCAATATCTTGTTGATCCTTGCCAGATCTAGTATTGGTCTCCAAGAGCCTGAGGACTTTCGGACTATGAAGAAGCGAGAGTAGACCCCTGTTCCTTTTTGGTCCAATGGAATGTGACATATAACTTGTTGTTCCTCTAACTTGGCAAGACAAGCCCATAAGGCAGCCCTTTTTGTCAGGTCTGTTGGTAATGGGGATGTGAGAAAACCCTGAACCGGCGGGCCGGAATTGAATTCTAGACTGTAGCCTAGTTTTACAATCCCTAGAACCCATCTGTCTTCTATGGATCGTTCCCAGGCGGCCTGAAAGGATTGTATTCTCCCTCCTAGAGCAGGCCCCTGGGTTGCACCACCTTCATGACTGTTTGCGGGTATTATCTCCTGCCTTATTCTTGGGAAGACGAAAGAAGCCTGATTGGCCTGCTTTCCAACTGTCCTGTCTTGATGTATCCCTTCCAGAACGAAAGGACCGACTATTATATGGCATAAATCTGACTCTGCCCGATGACCTTCCTCATGCCGGTTGTTTCCATGGTTGTTGTTTCTTTCTCTGAGGTAATAACTGACTCTTGCCTCCAGAAGCCTTTGAGATGAGTTCTTCCAGCCTTTTCCCAAATAATACTTGGCCTTGGAAGGGTAATGAACAGAGAGCCGTCTTGGAAGCGGAGTCCGCTTCCCACGCCCGAAGCCATAAGGCTCTTCTTCCTGAAATTGATAGTGCCAATGATCTAGATGCCAACCTTATCTGATCCACTGAAGAGTTGACCAAGAAAGCTGAAGCTAATTTCAGTTCTTTGAGGCCTTCTAAAATCTCAGATGTCTCTCGACCTTCCTTTAAGGCTGTATCTAGATTTGATAGCCATACCTCCAGGGATTTGGCTACTGAAAGGTTAGCGATGGCCGGTTTAAGGCTTTCTCCAACCGTGGTAAACACTCTTTTCAAGTCTGCATCCAGTCTTTTATCCATTGCATCCTTCATAACAGCATGTTCCTCTATGGGTAGAACCGTGTTCTTAGATATACTCCAAATTGGGGCATCTACTTTCGGTATGGTGCAGAAATCCTTGACTTCTTCATCCTTAAAAGGATATAGCCTGTTGCATCTAGATTGCATGGAGCTACGTTTTGATGGAATGTCCCATTCTGTTTTAATGAGATCCATAACCTCTTGATGTAATGGGAAAGTTTGTCCCTTGGGTTTAGAGCATGGTAAAAATGATGATGTAGATGATGCTTGATCCACATCTTCCAAGGCTAGTGATGCCCTTACCGCTCTAATTAGTGGTTGTATGAGTGAAAAATCAAAGGAAGATTGGACTTCCTCTTCTTCCTCTGATGATAATGAAGACTGATCTTCTGATATTCTTGTCGCAAATGTGTCATCGAAATCTAGATCCAATTCCACCTGAGGACCCTTTGAAGTAGAAGCTGTTGCGATAGATACTTCTTTGGCCACTGCCTCCTTAATCCAAGCCATTATACCTGCACTTGAGCCTGGTTCTAAGCCTGAGGCTGCAGTAAGGCACGACTGACATAATTTCTTGTCTGGTAAAGAAGGGGCCGTACATCCAAGACATATAGGAGATGTAGCAAGCTGTGTCTCCTCTGTCTCTTCTGAGATCTCTCTAGGTCTCTCCTTAGATCTGTGTGGTCTCATGATGGCACTGCAACCAGAGTTAACATTGGTAAGAGTGTCAATTAACATCCCCCCTTTTATTTATTTATTTTTTTTTTTTTTTAAACATACCTCAACCAGAGAAAGGAGTCTTGCTTGGGGTGGCAGCTGGAATAATACAGGGGCCCAAGAAAAGGAAAATCTGCCATAAAAAACAAAATCATTCCAAAACCCAAAGAGTTCATATGCAGATACCCCTAACATTATTCCTCTATGAACTTACCGAGCACTGAATAGCACTGAGCAGGAGTTTCCAGAGGAAGCGTCAGCCACGAGGACGCCAAGAAGAGGAAATACCTAAATAGGCGTTATGCCCCTCCCCCTATGGTGCGTTCCACCGAATTGGATTGGCTGGATAGCTATAGAGAGCCTAACGCTCTGTGCGCTGACGCGCACAGCTGTTGTGCGAGCGGCTGTCATTTCCTGTGTGCTCGGCGGGTCCTAAGAGTTGCGGAGAGATCCGCCTTGCGTCGAGTGAGCCCTACACTGCTGCCAAACCCCTCCTGTACCTAAAACTGATGCGGGCATGGGGGAGACCCGATATCGCCGCTGGACGCCCTTGGTGAGGCAGGCCAGTAGAGGCAAGAATACAGGGAGACGCAGCCATAGTGCCCCAATGGGAGCGCCGAAATGAGGTAAGCTGCTAAGGGAAAACCATATAGGCAAAACCCTTGTCTCTGGGACGCTACGCAAGCCCCTGCTCCTTCTCTGAAAAATAAAAATACTCCTGTGAATTGGAGTGAGAAGAGAAAAGAACCCAAAAAAAGACACCAGGGGAAGGGCGACCGCCTAATTTATTAGTTAGGGGGTTGGGTTCTTAATGAGGAGAGGGAGGGGCTATCCCCCGAAAGGTGTGGACATGGAGAGGGCCAGGGAAAGTGTCTGTGACACTCACATGCTCAGTGGGCTCTGATTGGCTGTTGAGAAGCTAAGCTTAGGGCTCGTCACTAATTATCCAGCAGAAAATGAGCTTCCCCTGTAATATAAGCTGATGCTACAGGTTTGCTGATTATTAAATTCTGATGCTAATTGCACTGGTTTCTGTGCTGCCATGTAGTAATTATCTGTATTAATTACTAATCAGCCTTATATTGTGACATTTCTATTCTATGTGTACTGTATATTGTGAGTGGGTCCCTAAGCTCAGTAAGTGACAGCAGCACAGAGCATGTGCAGTGAATCAGCAGAAAAGAAGATGGGGAGCTACTGGGGCATCTTTGGAGACATCGATATTTACTGCTAAAGGGCTGTGGTTGCCTTGGGCTGGTACAGAAGCACAAAACATAATCTACAACATTTCTAGCTACTTCTTTATTTAGGCTTTAGTTCTCCTTTAAAAGTACAATGAGAAAAAAACAGACTTTAATAAATAACCTCCTAGGAGTTTAGTTCCATGTAGAACTTGAAGAAATGAAGAAGCTAGTTGAACTCTGGAAGTCCTTTGGCAGTGACATATAGTGGCATATAGTCTGGGTAGAAAGGTCAGTCCTATGCTAAACCAAGAGGTAAACTAAGGGGCCAATTCATTAACTTCGAGCGAAGGAATAGAAGAAAAAATACTTGGAATTTCGAAGTGTTTTTTTGGCTACTTTGACCATCGAATGGGCTACTTCGACCTTCGACTACGACTTCGACTTCAAATCGAAGGATTCGAACTAAAAATCGTTCGACTATTCGATAGTCGAAGTACTGTCTCTTTAAGAAAAAACTTCGACCCCCTAGTTCGCCACCTAAAAGCTACCGAACCCAATATTAGCCTATGGGGAAGGTCCCCATAGGCTTGGCTAAATTTTTTTGGTCGAAGGATAATCCTTCGATCATTGGATTAAAATCCTTCGAATCGTTCGATTCGAAGGATTTAATCGTTCGATCGATTATTCCTTCGATCTTTCGATCAAAGTATTTGTGCAAAATCCTTCGACTTCGATATTCGAAGTCGATGGATTTTCATTCCCAGTCGAATATCGAGGGTTAATTAACCCTTGATATTCGGCCCTTGATGAATTTGCCCCTTGTTACAATTTTTTTTTTGCAGGCAAAAAGTTGCATACAATGGGTTACACTAAAAACAGCACAAAATAAATTTGGCAGTATCCATCATGATTGTGGAAACTATCCGCTTAAGCAAAACTCTTTACCTTCACCCCATCTCAGAACTTGAGGAATCCATGGACCATGGTGATGGCGCTGCTGTATACAAACAAAAAGCATAAAAATCAACAGTTTCCACTGCCTTTTCAATGGAATTTTACAGAGAGCAGTTGCCTCAAATCAATAAATGGCTCAGCAGAAATGCCACATTTTATGCCTGGAGGACAGTTTCCTGCTTTATTCAGCCTTATCATTATTATTATTAATATCATGTATTTTAAAAAATGCCAATATATCTTGCAATGTTGTATAATAAATAGGTGTATACATTAACCATACAAAAAAACCATTCAAAATAAACAACAACCAATATAAGAGGTAAAGATGGCCCTGCCCAAAAGAACTTACAATCTAAACAGATATCAGTTGCTGAACAACATATCCCATTTCAGTTGAAACTAGTGATGGGCGAATAAATTCGCCTGGCACGAATTTGTGACGAATTCCCGCGTTTCGCTGCCGGCAAATAAATTCGAGAATCTCCTGCGAAAATTCGCCCGCTTCAATTTCCGATTTTCAAGTTTTTTTCTTGAAAAAGGTAGAATTTCATGATTTCTTCGTGAACTTTCCGATTTCACGATTTTTCGCAAATTTTTAGGCGAAACGGGAGAGATTCCCCCATCACTAGTTGAAAAATCTCTAGTGACTGACTCTTTAAATCCAGCCCATGTTTGGGGGGGTAACATACTCTTCAGGGTTCATAAACTGATGGGTATTTTACATATTCCTTTTGTCAGTACCAGAAGAGGTCATCTCCAGTGGACAGAGTGCCTGACATGAGGTATGCAGACAGACGGCAGACATTACATTGTGGTATGTTTAATAAAATGATTAAAAATTTTTTAAAGTTTAATTTTTTTAAATGATTTCATTTTCATTTAAAGTTTTTTTCATGTGATATGCTGTGTGACAATGTTTATTTCTTGTTTTAATGATATTAAAAAGCACGCCTGAGCAATATTTTCAAGGCTGAATAAAGGGTAAGTAAGCCAATATCTCAGGTGGCTTTCTGGGAAAAAATGTTTAATTGTGTAACAATTGTTCTATATTTTTACAAAATACAGCAGGTAGAGTCCTGCACGGGTCCAATTGGATGGGCACGTGCCCGACATAAACCCGCTGACCTCTAACCTGTCCCACAACCCAACACAACCCCCTACCCAGAGCCACTTCGTGACCCGGACCCTATAAATGAAACTTACCATCTGGAACCCGTGAAAAAATTTCCTTGCGGCACCAGGAGGGTGAGAGGGACCAGTACCGCATATTTGCCGGGTACCCAGACGGGTTACCCACGGACTACCTGCACTGTCATGGAATCAGGGATTTTCTATCCACAACCCGACTGCTTTGCGGGTATTCCGTGGGTACCCGACGGTGCAGGACTCTAACAGAAAGCAACTGAGATGTCCAAGCTAGTAATAGACACCCCTGAGTTCCAAATATTTTTTTCCCATGTTTGGGGACTATTATCTCTAAGTCCTACCCTGGCCGTAGCAAACATAAATCTATAAATGAATGTAGATGGGAAGCCATGTGTACAGTGTAAGCTATTTCTATCTATGGATCATTAAATGACAGATAAACACCATTTAGGGGTATGGCATAGATATTTCCAGTCTAACTTCATCTCTGTGCATGCCATAATTTGATAAATCATGCTATATTTTAACAGCAAGCCCTCCCAGGCAGATAAACAGTTAAATGAGCATTAACACCATCAAATGAATTGGCATTATATACATTAAAATATAATGTACTCATAGTCTGCACAATGAAAACATGATGCTGTTGCTTTAGAAACTGTAATATCTTTTATATAAGCATAATCTCATTTGTAGCTATGGAAGTTGCCATTAGGGAGCTTGTTGGGCTCTAGGGCTCACTTTTTATAGCAAATAACTGGGAAACTATTTAGAATGCAGCTGTAACTGTACTCAGGTAGGGCCAAGTAGGGGTCAGATATCTTTCATGGTGCAATAAACATAAATATACATTTTATGGTGACTGTTATTATACAAAACAGGGCTGCTGCAAGGAAAGGTTTATTTACTGAAACACTAATATTGTGATATAGTTTTTAATTCTCATTGGTCCTGGTACTTTTTTTACGGAACATATATATATTTCTACCTTCTTATCATCATTAATAATTAATAATAGGCACCACCTCTCCCTACTATACCTGCTATCCCACAGTCACACTCCCTTCCCAGAGACTATTATCCACTGTTACTATAGGCACCATCTCTCCCTACTATACCTGCTATCCCACAGTCACACTCCCTTCCCAGAGACTATTATCCACTGTTACTACAGACACCATCTCTCCCTACTATACCTGCTATCCCACAGTCACACTCCCTTCCCAGAGACTATTATCCACTGTTACTATAGGCACCATCTCTCCCTACTATACCTGCTATCCCACAGTCACACTCCCTTCCCTGAGACTATTATCCACTGTTACTACAGACACCATCTCTCCCTACTATACCTGCTATCCCACAGTCACACTCCCTTCCCAGAGACTATTATCCCACTGTTACTATAGGCACCATCTCTCCCTACTATACCTGCTATCCCACAGTCACACTCCCTTCCCTGAGACTATTATCCACTGTTACTACAGACACCATCTCTCCCTACTATACCTGCTATCCCACAGTCACACTCCCTTCCCAGACTATTATAACCCCTGTTACTATAGGCACCATCTCTCCCTACTATAGCTGCTATCCCACAGTCACACTCCCTTCCCAGAGACTATTATCCACTGTTACTATAGACACCATCTCTCCCTACTATACCTGCTATCCCACAGTCACACTCCCTTCCCAGAGACTATTATCCCACTGTTACTATAGGCACCTCTCTCCCTACTATACCTGCTATACATATAAAAACTGCGCAAATTCGCCCATCACTAGTCCCCATCTCTAAAAAAAAAAGAAGTAGGCAGTTAAGGGACCACAAAAAGAAAGAGAAAATTTGCCAGCGCTCGATTTGCCTTTAAAAAAAAATAATTGCAAAAAATGAGGTGTTAGTACCACACTTTGGCCAAAATATGTAAGCTCACGTGCCACGTCAAGGCCCCTCATTGTACGTGAGTCCTACACTATTTGTGAGCATTATAAGTTTGTAGTGCATTTAAAATCAAGTCCCCCAGTAAGACCATTGTGCACTTACCCTTAGCTCTGGAGCTCTAGTGAGAAAGCTTGGAGCTTTTAGGGCTATTCCACACGGGGAGATAGCGACGCGTTTGCGGTCGCGGCGACAAAGCGCCGCGAGAGTCGCCTCGACCGGCGCAGGCGACAGTTTTGTATGGGCGCCTATGTAAAAACGCCTGTGCTAACCACACGAGGCGATTCGCTTTTCAACAGTCGCCTGAAAATGCCTCGCCAGGCTTTTTCAGGCGACTGTTGAAAAGCGCATCGCCTCGTGTGGTTAGCACAGGCGTTTTTACATAGGCGCCCATACAAAACTGTCGCCTGCGCCGGTCGCGGCGACTCTCGCGGCGCTTTGTCGCCGCGACCGCAAACGCGTCGCTATCTCCCCGTGTGGACTAGCCCTTAAGCCCCAGCCAGCAAACTTACACCTGTGAATGGTTTACTTCCTCCACTATAAGCATTTTAGCTTTGTAGTGCATTTAAAATCCAGTCCCCCAGAAAACATGTGACTGGGTAATAAGAACATGGTGCACCTCCCCTTAACTAAGGGGCTATAGTGAAATAGCAAAGAGCTTTTAAGCCCCAAGCCAATTAACATACATCTATATGTGATTCCCTGTTTTAAAGGCTAAATGGCAGCCAGGCAATATTTGGCTGCAATTTGTAAACAGAACACAGAAAGAAATCGTCAGCGCTCGGTCTAAGGGACCACTCCAAGTCTCAGTAAACCCCACCCTAAAAAAGACACCCCTGGTTAAGTTAATCAGGGTTACTGGGTTTGCATGTGTTAATGTAAAAAACTAAACTAAATCATAAACTCTGCACTAGGTCTAGAAATGAATATCAACCATTTCAGTGTTTGCTTTCAAACAGGTGACAGCTGAGTGGCTGCTATGGTTTACAAGTGCAAATTTCACAATTTTAATTTTATAACCCCATTATTTAAGAGGGAGAAGATGATTTATTATTACCCTGTTAATGGAGTTTAGTTTTGATCTAAGGCTGGAGCAGTCTGCAGGAAGGTCACCTTATTTATACAAGACACATTAGTGTTAATCAGCCCTGCAGACAGTTCATTGGTTCTGGCAACACCATAAAACCACATTTTCTTTTTACTTTTCATTTGTGTATATTGGCTTGTAATAGGTTACGAAGTATGGGATAACATGCACTTGCAGACAGAGTATCACTGCCTCTAGTATATAGCAGACTGCTAGCATCCACGCTCCTTAATGAAAATATATGGGCTGTTGTTAATAATGAACACCATCCAATCAGACTTACGCTGGCCATAGACATCCAGGATGGATTTTTTTGGTGAGACGAACGCTAGTTCATTTCAGTCTAACGATCTACCATTTACCATTCTGATTAAAATAAGTAGGAAAAATAACAAACCAGGAGATGTTTTGCCCATTAACTGAGAGACAGCAATTGTACAAAAGCCCAACAAATGGTAGTCACAGTGGCCCACTGATTTAGTCAGACAAGCTAAACATGCAGAGAAATTATCAGCAGTAATGATGGGCAAATAAATTTGCCAGACTCTAATCTGTGGCAAATTTCTGCATTTTTTACCACATGCGAATAAATTTGCGAACCTGCGACAACAATTCACCGGCAACAAAATCTGCTGCGTCCAAAAAATTACATATGCATAAAAATTGTCCCATGTCAAAATTATGCAGAGGCCCATTGACTTTAATGCATTTCGACTAAATAGCCTCGCATTTAAAAATTGACGCTCGCTTCAAAATTGACGGGTGTCCAAATGATTTTGACGTCCATTGACTTCAATGCGTTTCACAAATTTTTCACCGTATCTTTTTCAGCAAAGCGAAAACTGCACAGATTCGCCCATCACTAATCGGCAGCCAATATAAACCTTTTAACCCGTCCAACTGAACGACCACTTGCATTGGTACGAAAAATGTCGGGACAATCCACACACGGTCTGAAAATCGCCCGAATCTTCCTTTCTTAACGTTTATGGACAACTTTACTGATCTGCCTTTTTGTTCTGACTGGGAATCTTTTTGCATTCAGTTAGTTTTATTTTTGTTTTGTTTTACCTTTGGCGCTTTTCCTAGTGCAAAAATAACATATATTTGTGACTTTTTAACAATTAATGCATTTCCGCTTTCGTTTCTAAGGAAGGGCAGGAAATGGGAACTTCTGGCCTGGAGAGGGTTTAGCAGCTTATTCTCTTCTTTGTTAGAGGTTGAATCAAAGAACATCAATCCAGTCCAGAATAAAACAAATCAGTAATTGTGTGGGAACCCTGAAAGTAGCTCCAGGCTTCCGTTGCATCTATAGGTGCAACTGCACTTAATTCGAAACAGGAGGAAGGATGGACTGAGCGGTGGCAAAACCAACTACTGTATATGGAAAGCGGAAAGCCTGCTGCTCGACACAAGTACAGGTAAGAGATCCGTTATCCGGAAAGCTCCGGATTACAGAAAGGTCGTCTGCCATAGACACGTTTTTCTCTGTAATAATAAAACAATACCTTGTACTTGATCCCAACTGAGATATAATTTATCCTTATTGGAAGCAAAACCAGCCTATTGGGTTTATTTCATGTTTACATGATTTACTAGTAGACTTAAGGAATACAGATAAATTACGGAAAGATCCATTATTCGTAAAACCGCAGGTTCTGAACATTCTGGATAATAGATCCCATACCTGTACATTTAAAGACAGGGATTTGAGGCAAATGAGCAGATAGGTGGCCCTTATTATTAAGTGACACATTGTGTTCATGCTTATTATACAGAGGCATAATGTCTGTTTTATAGACACAGTGATCTGTAGTGTTTAGAGTCTGCTTGGGTTTTGGGAGTAAGGCTTCTTGCATTGATCCTTTATTTTTCCTATGGATATTCTTTGAAATCCAGCCACCCCTTCTGGAACCACACAGAGTTTTCTGAGACTTGTTTTTGCTTCTGCTTTGGGCATCAATTTCTTTTGGACAGGAGTAGCATGAAGTGGCCGTGGCACACAATGGGTCAGCTTAAAGAATATAAATGCATGGCATTTTCTTCAGTCTTACTTGAAAGTATCCAGGGTATAGGCAAGTAATTTTTATTCTTGCTGGACTCTCATCCTTATTCTTTCTTTGAGGTTTGAATTTTGCCTCAAGGACAGAGCTTGCAAGAGCGAAGGTGAGAGTCGAGAATGCTGGCAAAGGAAAGAAACTCAAGCTGAGGTGCTAACGTGAGCTGACATTTTAATGGACAGCTAATGTTGCTTGCAGGGCAGCAGGAGTGGCACTGGATAGCTAACACTGTGGCAAAGAAATGAGTCTAACATTGGGGTACTAATATTCATGGGGTACATGGTTGCAAATGCCCAAGTAATGCTCCTGGGAGAGGAATAGTATCAGCACTGGATAGTTAAAGCAAATGGGCAAAGAAAGAGGCTAGCACTGAATGACTTATACTGCTGGTAGGGGCTGAGGGTGGCGGCTGGATAACTAATGCTCCTTGGATGGCAACAGTGTTGGAAATAGATAAATATAGCTCCATGGGGGGCATGAGCTGGAAACTGATAAGGAAACCTTCTGGAAATGCTAGCCTTTGTTGCTGGGGTGATAGAGGGGCATGAAACAGATAACAAATGCAGATGGAAAGGTCTACTTTTAGAAGCTTAGGTTGGAGCAGGTTTATAGCTGGAAAGTAATTAGATGGGATGTGTAAACCCTTTCAGTCTTCTATACATTTTTTTACAGTTTGTTGCCTTCATATGACATCACATGGCCTTAAGGGTCCAGATTCAGTTCCACTGAACACTAAGGGGTCGATTCACTAACTTCGAGTGAAGGATTCGAAGTAAAAAAACTTCGAATTTCGAAGTAAAAAAACTTCAACTACGACTTCGAATCGAAGGATTCGTACTAAAAATCGTTTGACTATTCGATAGTCGAAGTACTGTCTCTTTAAGAAAAAACTTTGACCCCCTAGTTCGCCATCTAAAAGCTACCGAAGTCAATGTTAGCCTATGGGGAAGGTCCCCATAGGCTTTCCTAAGTTTTTTTTGGTCGAAGGATAATCCTTCGATCGTTGGATTAAAATCCTTCAAATCGTTCGATCCAAAGGATTTAATCGTTCGATCGAAGGATTATTCCTTCGATCAATCGATCGAACTATTTGCGCTAAAATCCTTCGACTTCGATTTTCGAAGTCGAAGGATTTTAATTCCCAGTCGAATATCGAGGGTTAATTAACCCTCGATATTCGACCCTTGGTGAATCGGCCCCTTAGGATGTATTGAAATCTAATTCCTGCAAGAAGTTCTCAGATTAAGTTAAATCCCAACCCAAATCCTCGGTCTGATGCATCCCTAGTTTCCAGCAAACTCTGTAATCAACTTGGGCAAAGTTTAGAACCATTCCATGAAGTAAGTACCAACCTAAAAAGGGGTTTGAAAGAAAATGATGCAACTGCACTTGCTGTTTTACACTTGTTGGAGTTAATTCATGCAAGTGACTGACCAAGGGTCCTTTTATAAACACATGTATCATGCAGAGATGGCTTGTAGATGGTCATGGATCAGCACACGTGGATATGTTTTAAAATTATGTTTGGTTGACCATACTATTGGGTGGGGGTGAAGTTGAAGAAATAGAGAATGCCTGATGAATGCCTTGAGTGTTGAGCTTTAGCTTGGTTTCTGCTTAGGTTAAAGTTGTCAACGCTAATAATTTTAAGGGTATACTGTATATAAATACTGTGTTACTTACTATAAATACTTCCAAGTCCGTGCTTATTTATATATACAGAATATATTTATAATTTTTTCTTCTTCTTCTTTTTGCTTTTCTGCTACAGATCATGTCAGCCTTCCCAAAATGCTTTTTTTTCCTTATCAAGCTCATCTCTGGTGTGCCTGCTGAGTGGAGACATGAAACATGATCTAATTAGCTCCTGGAAGCTACCATTTATGAGTTCCTCAGATTTCCTTCGTTCTCCTTGTTTTTCTCACCATTGGGAGCAATTAATCAAGGTGTTCTGGAAACATTTTCCACTTCATAAAAAGGTTTCATAATATTACACCGGTTGGAAACACTTTCTCTCAATAGTAAGTATTTTTAGAGCATCTCTCTCTCTCTCAATGCCCGAGGGATCGTATAAAAATAAGAGAAGTCTTTCCTGAGCTGTGAAGGTTTACAGAATCTTTCCACTTCTTAAGATTTGAAGGTGAGTACAAGGTGAAGGAATCAGATTCAATTACAATCAGAAGTAAAAAAAAAAAAAAAATCTGCTAAAATTGTCTGAGCACCATCATCATGCCAGTGTCTTCTGCTTCCCAAATTAAAAATGGGGAGGATATGGCACTGAACATTGCCGACATTTTACATTATTAATTAATTAAAGTTTGCCTTCTGTTGCCTTGCAGATCATTATTGTTGACAACCAGTGATTCTTTTTATTGCCCAAATTAATTAAATGCTTACTTAACTAATGCACAAGTGCAAATTCAGAAAACACTTTGGTTGACTTGGGCACTTCTAGGACACTTCAGAGGAAGACAACTGGATAACTGTAACAAACTGGGTAATTCTGGCAAGGTACTGACCCCACTTTCTATCCTAGGAGAGTTCTGGACTGCTTGGTAGTGATGGGCGAATTTGAGAAACAGTGATGGAGTCTCGTTTTTGACGCCGGCGTCTGTTTTTTGGACGCCAACGCACATTCGCCTGCAAAAATGCGCCACCGTCCAAAAAACAGACACCGGCGTCCATTTTTTTTTTTTACGCCGGCGAATTTTCGCCCATCACTACTGCTTAGTTCCAAAAGTGCTAAAGCTCCACAGCTTAGGATCTAGCACTTTCATAGGTTTCTTGCCCAGACAATTTACATGGTTAGTTTCACCGACTAACCCCACAGCAACCAATAAAATGTTTGTTTTTTAACACATGACCAACCAGACCAACCAGAGTGCTATCTTGTGATTGCTATGGGTTATTGAACCTGAGCATATTTAGGTGTGTAACAAGAAGCGATAAAAAAAATCTGGCACACATCGGAAGGCATCGGCGCATAAAAAACTGCGTACTTATCAAGTTTTGTACTAATTTTCGGCAACCGTGTACCTCCATGTAGAAATCCAGAGAAATCGTAAGCAGTCATTTGAAAATGCTATGGGAAAATACAGTATTGATTAGTGATGGGCGAATCTGACCAGTTTCGCCAAAAATTTGTGAAACGGCAAACATTTGCCCAAATGCATTAAAGTCTATGGGCGACAACATTTTTTTTGATGCATGACAAATTGCGCAACAAATTTTTGACGCGTGGAAATTTTTTTAACCCATTTGAGTCTATGGGCGTCATCTTCGCAGCAAAACTTTGCGAAAAATTTCGCTTATCACTAGTGATGATTCTTTTTACACTCCATAATAAAGAGGCTCGTTTCATGTATTATATATAATATAAGAACATTAAAGGGGTTGTTTTTTATTATTTGTGATTTTTGCGTTATTTAGCTTTTTATTCAGCAGCTCTTCAATTTGCATCTTAACCAATCTGGTAACTAGGGTCCAAATGACCCTAGCAACCATGCATTGATTTGAATAAGAGACTGGAATACAAATAGGAGAGGCCTGAATAGAAGGATCAGTAATAAAAAGTAACAATAATAATACATTTGTAGCCTTAAAGAGCATTTGTTTTTTAGAAGGGGTCAGCGACGCCTTCTGCTGCAAAGAGTCAGAAGAAAAAGGCAAATAACTATAAAACTATAAAAAACAAATAATGAAACCCAATTGAAAAGTTGCTTAGAGTTGGCTGATCTATAACATAATAAAAGTTACCGAAACCACCCCTTTAACCAAACCCCTTATCTATCTTAGTTACACCTACTGGGGTCTTCTAGCCTTTCCTGACACACGGTACAAGTATGGAACCTGTTATCCAGAATGCTCATGAAAACCTGGGGTTTTCCGAATAAGGGGTCTTTCTGTAATTTGGATCGTAATATCTTAAGTCTACTGAAAAAATCAATCAAACATTAAATTAAACTTTGTTTTGACTCCAATAATTTGGGATCAAAAACAAGATACTGTATTACAGAGAAAAGGGAAATAATGTAAAAAATGGAGCCTATGGGAGATGGCCTCCCATAATTTGCACCTCTCTGGATAATGGGTTTTCGGATAATGGATCCTATAACTGTACAGAAAAAAATACTCCCGTATGAGATCTTTTACGCCTGTCCTGCAGCTTCTGCACATGTCCTCTCTTCCTCCTCATGGAATTAATGGGGGCAACTTTATTTATATATATATATATATATATATATATATATATATATATATATATATATATATATATATATCAGGGCTGCAGTCATAGCCTTTCCATCCCAACTCAGACAATGACAAGATTCTTCTGATGTTCAAACAAATGTGTAAACTGTCAGTTAGCAGCAAAGCAGACATTTTTTTTTTTACCTTGTTGCCGAATGCAGAGTTCAAACATTAACTCACTTTCATGAACAACTCATTATTTTTATAATTAGCCATAAAAAAAAAGTTCAGGCCCCATCAACATTTCACAACATTACCATGATGATTGGCATAAAAACCCATATTTCTGTTTAATGGAGATAAGGACTTCTGCTGCAGAATGCCATTTTGGGGGGGAAATTAGGCATAGAACCTTACTTACCGCAGATAATTGCTGTTGAAAGGGATCTCATCCTGGTCGTATAAATCTATTTACAAATGTAAATTTCTTTTACTGTCATAAGGGTAGAAGCTGATAGCAGATTATCCCACTCGCTGCATCTATAATGTACTCCTACTTTAAACTTAAGTAGCTGAGAATTTTAGAGCATAAGTCCTTGATGCATGGTTGTTAAATTCTAGTATCAGG
Organism: Xenopus laevis; assembly: GCF_017654675.1. NCBI lineage: Eukaryota > Metazoa > Chordata > Amphibia > Anura > Pipidae > Xenopus > Xenopus laevis. The sequence continues at coordinate 15,981,902 of NC_054382.1, forward strand.
TGCCGTGTGCCCAAGGGAAGCAAATTAAATGGGTTGTTTGCTTGAAAATGAACATATTGTTTGCTGTATACAGCTACATCCTTACGAAAAGTCCTTAACAGGTCTATCTGAGTCCTGATTGGCTCCAATTTCTGAAACCCAGACCCTAACCTAGATCCACAATCCACATTTTTATCAGCATGAACCTGCTACCTCAGGGGTCCCCAACTTTCTGTTCCCTGTGAGCAACATTCAAATGTAAAAAGAGTTGGAGAGCAACGCAAGCATGAAAAATGTTCCTGGGCAAAATAATGATTGGCCATTTGGTAGCCCCTGTGTGGCCTGACAGCCTACATGAGACTCTGTTTGGCAGTACATCTGGTTTCTAAGCAACCAAAACTTGCCTCCAAGCCTGGAATTCAAAAATAAACACCTGCTTTGAGGCCACTGAGAGCAACATGCAAGGGGTTGGTGAACAACATGATGCTCACAAGTCAGCTGCCTTATGTGACATACCTTGTCTACAAAGTAAAATTTGCTTCTGTTGACACCTGCACATCCTGAAATCCACAGAGACACCAAACTCAGTGCTAGGCGAAGAGGTACTTGTGAAGTCAAGTACTGAAATCCATTTCTCAAAAGAGCAAACAGATTTTTTTATATTCAGTTTTGAAATCTGACATGGGGCTAGACATATTGTCAATTTCCCAGCTGCCCCAAGTCATGTGACTTGTGCTCTGATAAACTTCAATCACTCTTTACTGCTGTACTGCAAGTTGGAGTGATATCACCCCCCTCCCTTCCCCCCCCCCCAGCAGCCAAACAAAAGAACAATGGGAAGGTAACCAGATAACAGCTCCCTAACACAAGATAACAGCTGCCTGGTAGATCTAAGAACAACACTCAATAGTAAAAACCCATGTCCCACTGAGACACATTCAGTTACATTGAGAAGGAAAAACAGCAGCCTGCCAGAAAGCATTTCTCTACTAAAGTGCAGGCACAAGTCACATGACCAGGGGCAGCTGGGAAATTGACAAAATGTCTAGCCCCATGTCAGATTTCAAAATTGAATATAAAAAAATCCATTTGCTCTTTTGAGAAAAGGATTTCAGTGCAGAATTCTGCTGGGGTAGCACTATTAACTGATGTGTTTTGAAAAAAAAAACATGTTTTCCGATGACAGGATCCCTTTAAGCTTAATGAATGAGGCAATATTAGCAATTTGAGCGACTATACCATATAAATCTAAAGAAAAAGTAAAGCCTCTCAGCCATTTTTTTTAGTTTTAGCAGCATTATTAATGCAAATTAGCATTTTTTGTATATAGACCCTTATATCTCGTTACAGAAGTGGAATTACACAAACATGTAGGCAGATTTAGAAAGCCCAGGTTATACTGAAAAAAGGATGTATAATTTTCCTAGGTAAAATAAACCCCTCCCCGGAAATTGCAATTTGATGGCTGACAGGTTTAGTAAGAGCTAAAGACGAAATTATAAAAAATGTCTTTAAAATGTTGTGACAAAATCTGAAAACTGTCTGTTTAAAAGACAAATCCACAAAAGTGGAGATAGAGGTTCGTGAATTTGGAGTGAAATCTGTCATTTTTATCTCCACTTTTATTTTGTCTCAATATCACCACTTTTGTGAATTTGCCCCTATGTGTCTCAATCCCTTCCCCTTTTAAAATTGTAAGCTCTTTTGCACAGGGCCTTCTTAACCTCTTGTATTGGTTACTGGTTGCGATGAATGTAATTCTGTATGTTCTTTGTATATCCACATGAAATATGTTGGTGCTCTAAAAATACATGTTAATAATAATAATGATAATAATAAAATTCCAAATTCTGTTTGAGATTTGTCCATATCCGTGCATTTTATGCAGCATTTGAATTTGGGTGAATCCTTAGTGGCAGATTTATCAAGGGTTATAAAGTGAATTCGAGGGAATTTTCAAAGTAAAAAAATTCGAAATTCTAAGTCATTTTTTGGATACTTCGACCATCGAATAGGATACTACGTCTTCGAATTTACTTTGACTTCGATTCGAAGTAAAAATCGTTCGAATATTAGACCATTCGATAATCGAAGTACTGTCTCTTTAAAAAAACTTTGACTTCAATACTTCGCCAAATTAAACCTGCCGAAGTGCTATGTTAGCCTATGGGGACCTTCTACAACCATTTTTCTAAGTCTTCACACATCGAAGTAAAATCGTTCGATCGTACGCTAAAATCGTTCGAATCGTTCGATATGAACGATTTAATCATACAATCAAACTATTTTACTTAAATCGTTCGATGGCCAAATTCGGTGTAAATACTTCAATATTCGAAGTCGAATTATTTCAATTCGATGGTCTAATTTCAAAGTATTTTACACTTCGAGATTCGACCCTTGATAAATCTGCCCCTAAGTGTTCCCTTAAAGTAATGTGACTTTATACCTGTACTGAAGACAATATCAGTTTATTCACAATGATTATATTATTATCAAATCTGAATATGCAAACGAGGGTTCTGATTCGGTATTCTGTCCAATCACTTGTGAAGGAGTTTTGTGTAGGTTTGTGTAAATGTTCATCCTATCGATCGGATTTGGGGTTAAGTCTGACAGATGTGTGTGCAGCAAATAACTGAAATAATGTGCAGTTTTCCTTGGGAAAAATGCTGTTTCCGAGCCTCCCAGCAGACGTTTTTTCTGTCTCCTTTCCATTTATAGTATGTAAATCTATTTTTACCCACTGGCTTACTACAGTGGAACTTGGAAGTGACCGTAGTCTGCGCTTCTCCACTAATTGCCACTTCTCCGAGGAATTGCCGCTCTCTCTCTCTAATGGCAAGTCGAGTTCATCTCATGCGCGTCTGTAGAGACGAAACACGAAAATGATTTTTACTCTGCCTTGCACTTTCTTTTTATAGTCACGCCGGCTGAATTAAATGGGCGTTAAGAAGAAAGTTCTCTTTCCTTCGCCGCTGTAACTTCTCAAAACGCATGGATTTTCCAGCAGGGTTGGGAAGTTCTCACAGTCTCTTTTTTCTGAGCCAGCGAGTGGAGCCTCAGTTAATAATAGATTAGTCTGGGAAGAAAATGGGGTCAGGGGCAGACTGCTATTTTCTACGCACCTACAGGTACAGCGAGGCTTGCGATATGTACTTGGGAAGTATTGAATTATTCACTTTGGTGTTTCAAACCACAAACTTACTTTAATGTAAGTAATAAATGTATCACACAGAAATCTATGCGTTCGCGCAGGTTTCTTCCCCCCCCCTTATTAACAAAAAGTTATGAAGTTTATTTTAAATTCAATTATAATTCATATTTAAAGGGGGTGTTCACCTTTGAGAAAACTTTTAGTATGACGTGAGAGAGATATTCTCAGATAATTTGCAATTGGTTTTCATCCTTTATTATTGAAGGTTTTTGAGTTATTTCGCTTTTTATCCAGCAGCTCTTATTTTAAGCAATCTGGTAACAAGGGTCCAAATGACCCTAGCAACCGTGCATTGATTTGAATAAGAGACTGGAATATGAATAGGAGAGGGCATGAAGTGAAAGATGAGTAATAAAAAGTAGTAATAACAATACATTTGTAGCCTTACAAAGCATTTGCTTTTTAGAACGGGAAAGCAACGCCCATTTGAAAGCTGCAAAGAGTCAGAAGAAAAAGGCAAATACCTATAAAACTATAAAAAATAAATACTGAAAACCAATTGAAAAGTTGTTTAGAATTAGCCATTCTATAACATAATAAAAGTTACATTGAAGGTGAACCACCCCTTTAAAGCTTTTGGCAGTGGCGTATCTAGAGTGTGGCCCGCAAAAAAAATCTTCAGAGGGGCCAGCACACTCCAATCCTCATCCTCCCACCCACTTCCTGGATCTGCCCACTTACAGCCCTGACTCTGCCCACTTTCTGTCCAGACTCCACCCACTCCACACCCAACTCCACCCACTCCCCGCCCCCTGCCGACTTGCATTCTGCTTTTCCGCAACAGCTAAGAGAGCAGCTGGGAAAGGTTGGGGTTCTTGCTAGCTTTGTAGGAAGTTATGCCTCTATAGTTATGCCATAACTTGAAAAGGTTTATGCTTGCCATTATATGATACATCTGGGACTTTGTAGTGCCTAGATTCTACAAGACCTTTTACTTGCACAATGCCATGATCCATGGCACCAAAAATTATTTAGGATTGCCGTCACTGCCATGTTTTTTTTTAACAGCAACAGAAAGCATAAAAATGCCCTGCCCCCCCCCCCGCTAGCAATAACAAAGACAGTACTGGTATGGGACCTGTTATCCAGAATGCTTGGGACCTGGGGTTTTCCAGATAACGGATCTTTCTGTAATTTCCTTAAGTCTCTTAGAATGTAAACATTAAATAAACCTAATAGCCTGGTTTTGCTTCCAATAAGGATGAATTATATCTTAGTTGGGATCAAGTACAAGCTTCTGTTTTATTATTACAGAGAAAAAGGAAATAATTTGATTATTTGGATGAAATGGAGTCTATGGGAGACAGGTTTCCGGATAACATATCCCATACCTGTATGGGATCAAAATGGCAGATAAAGGCTTCAAATGGTTTGCACTTTGAAGCCTTTACCTGTGATATAGGCCTTACTCTGAATTGGCATGTTACAAAAATTCGGGCAGTTATAATCCAGCAACATGCAGGGACCCAGGTGGAGGGCTGTCACGCAGGCCTGGACTGGGAGTCAAAATAGGCCCTGCCATTCCAAGTACACAGAGGCCCAAACAGCCCCCTACCAGCCCAAATAGCCCCCTACCAGCCCACTATATGGTAAATTTCTATGGAACCATACAGCAGCCCCTCTGGCATTTGCCAGAACCCACAGATTGCCAGTCAGGGCTTGACTGTGTGTGAAACTTCCCTTGAGAGACTGCTGTCAAAGTGCTTTTGAGAATTGTCAGAGGCCTATGATAATAATGACTGTGACTTGGTTCTTATCTATTAGTTATCTGCTGTGTTTCACTGTGGTATTTATTGCACCCCAAGAAGCATTTGCATAGAGATAAGTAGACCACCCCTTAGCTATACAACTTCTCCAAACCAGCTGGAGCTATTGAACTCTGGGAGAAGCCAAAATGGTGGATACAAATCCAAACATGTATTTATAACACTGCACTCATTTCCATTAGCACCTCTATGCATTTATATGTCCTTGAGGTCCTTGATGGCACCTAATGTCCCTATATTTTCCAGTATTAATAAAGTAATCTTCCATATCATAGTTAACAGACATCCGTATCAAGAACATGTTACTCCACCTTTGGCATCCCCTTTAGGGTTTAAGCACACGGGAAGATTCAGGGAGATTTAGTCGCCTGGCAAACAAACGCCTCTTCTGCGGGGCGACAACATCCCCTGCTATAATGCGAAAACGGCAGCACCAATGCACTCGCGGCACTTCGATTTCCGAAGCTGCCTGAAGTTTCCTCATGAGGCAACTTCGGGCGACTTCAGAAATCGAAGCACCACAAGTGCATTGGTGCTGACGTCTTGTCATTATAGAAGGCGGAAGGCAGTTCGGGGACGTGAAACGTCTTCAAGAAAAACACAGCAAGTCCAGTTGATCTGACTTATTTCTTCAGATATACCATGACCTGGATGAATGAGAATCTTCACAAACACTATATGGTAATACTATTAAATACTATGATAATCTGTATATTCTATTAAATACTATACTTATCTATACTATATTGTATGACCATCAAGCTGGAAAACTGAGGGCCAGGTATGACCTTCCATGGAACTCCCATGAGTCTTCCTAAAAACTCCATAGAAAGGGCACGTAAACACAAACACTATAATGAAAGAAATTTTATTTCTAAGCAACCTCATTGAGATAGATATACCAGCACAGAAACGGATGGTTTGCTCCCATCCACCTTGTCTTGAGGGTGCATGGGGTGGACAGTCACAACATTAGTTGTCAGCACCATGAAGAGAATTTTGGAGTAAAAATGCATAGGTTTCCATTTCCGTGCTGAAATCTACCCCATGGGGCAAATTCACTAAGATCTGAAGTTGCGCCAGCGTCAGCTTCGCCGCACTTCGCCAGGCGTAGTTTACACAAATTCACTAAAATGCGAAGTTGCGCTCAGGGAGGCGAACAGTAGCAAAGTTGGGCTACCGCTACTTCGTCAGACAAAGCGCAGTAACGCTAGCGATGCCTAATTAGCACACGGCACGAATTTAAAATATAATGGACGTATACGCTGCAACAACTTCATTACACTACACAAGCCCAGGAAACCTTTAAAAGATAAAATAAAGGTGTTCTATTGCCCTACACATATGTGTCCACTGTATTGTTGAGTTGCCATATGTTAGGAAATGTAGGGGGGAATGAGGGTACCCCAAAAAAATTTTACGCTATTTTTTATACTATCACCCTTAAAAAAGGGTTTTTGAGACTTTCAACTATTTTTGGACAAACTCCTATTGTATGGAACTTCCCTTGGTCTGACCTGGTGAAGTAAAGTCTGGCGCAAGAGGTAATATTCTAACGCAAGTTAGTGAATTAGTGCAGTTACGTCCCTTCGCCATAGCGCAACTTTCCTGGCATAAGGGTGCGAAGTAGCGCTAGAGTAGGTTCACTTCGCTAGCAAATTTACGCCAGCACCCGTTAGTAAATCGGCAAAGTAACGAAATGACGTCACGCTGGCGAATTTGCGCTAGCATTAGCCACTTCGCGCTTTAGTAAATTTGCCCCATGTTATGATGGGCTGATGCCGTGCATACTCAAGACAGGGCAAATGGAAGTAAATCAGCTAGAGTATTATGTACTCCTAAAATAGACACACCTTGTTAGGATTGTCAGGGTTACTCAGGGTCAGACTGGGCCATTCTGGGCTCACTGGGACTGTGACCAAAGGGCCCTTTTACCAGGCGCCCAGTTTCCAAACTAGGCCCCCCTAGGGCAGGGGAGAGGCTATGTTTTGGGTGGGGTAGAGGGTTGGGTCACTGGGGTTACTGGGTTGCTTAGCGAGGGCAAAATTAGCTTGGGTAACTACACATACTACACATACCTCACTTATCTATGGGGTAAATTTAATTTCTATTTAAAGCATCAGTATATTCATTGCCGACAGTGTTGCAGACCTGAAGAATTGGCAGATTCTGATTTCAATAGGAATTACCTTTCCAAATAATTTCACGTGCCTTCCACATTTGGTACATTAGAAAACCAGCACTTGGTTATAAAAGTTGCACAGCGCAGGTTTTCTGCATTGCTTGTTAAGCTCCCGCATGGGTTAATGTATTAGAGAGACACATCCATTACATTTATTTCTTAAGCGTAGTAAGAGAGAGAAATCCTCATTATTCCTTTTTGCCATTTGCATATTTGGCAGCAATAGGTCTTGGGAGGTTGTTTGGAATGTTCAGTTCTGCTGAATGGACAACAATTAATATCAAAGAGGAAAAGCACTCCTGCTCACTCGCATTATTCAAATACACTAATGCCGACTGAGTTCATTATGATGAATGTAATTATTAGTGTGCCATTATAAGATTAGGTTGTGTAATGCAGCTGCACCTTTGCACTTGGCTACATTAACTACTCCCAGAATGCCGCTTACTGCATTGCCACCTCTGTCTCACCCTCCGAGCACTTAGAGTACCTTGTGGTATTGCATTTGCTTATTCCTTTTTTTTTTTCCTTTGGAGATAGAGTGTATTTATTTATGGGTATTAAAAGGTTAGAGAAGGGATGCTATTTCCCGTAATGGCAACAAATAAAGTATTTTTCTTATTATAAAAGCAATCTATATTTTCTTGCATATTAAGGAAGGATAGCTCACTGCTTTTTAACAGGATTCTATTTGGGATACGTTTGTCTTCCTTTGTCACTGATGTGCTGCTAATAAAGACTCCTGCGTGCACCATTAGAACCATCATACGTATCATTATGAGCCATACACTCAACTCAGGATAACTGCTACCAACTGCTACCAACTATATGTGAACCTGATGGGAAGGGTTCAGGGCATGTTTGTATTTGTTGGTCAACTTGAACAAGAATAGTTGTCTCTACTATATGATGTTACACCTCTGCTTTAACCTGATGCTGGTAGGACATGAGAGGAGCTTGAGACGTTTCATTCACTCAAATATCTTAAAGTGATACTGACACTGAGGAGGTTAATTATCAAAGTCCGAATTTATCTCAATATTTTCCGCTACAAACTCTGATCAAATCCTCTTGGGTTTTTTACGCTTATTTATTATTACATTTCCCCAAAAATTTGCTTTGCGGGAAAAAATATGATTTTAACAAATTTTTCGGACTTTTTCATCCGATTTTCATGATTTTTTCGTAATTTTCACCCGAAAATTGCCAGAAACCCAGCACACATGAAAAAACTATTGCGACTTCTCCCATTGACTTATGTGCAACCTCAACAGGTCTGAAATGCCGGATTTTCAGATTTGGACATTTCCAAATTCGTGATTTTTTAAAAGTCAGATTTTATAAAAAAAAAAAATCAGGAATTTTTCATGATTTTTGCATTCGGAGTTTAGTAAATAACCCCGTAACATTTTCTTTTCAAAATATTCAAAAGTTACCTATAGGTCATGTTGATCGTTTTTCGCTGATAGCTCTGCTTTTGTTAGTAATTGTTACTTGAAATTCCTAAATCTGACTGTTTTGCCAACCTGACTGTCACTTATTAACCTGCCAGTTAGAGTTTCTAATGCTAATGGGCTACTGCTGCACAAATATGGCAGCCCCCTCATAGACGAACAGGATAGAAAGAAAGGTAATATAAAAGCATCAGGCAAATACTTTTATGGCAACATTATAAATATTATTCAAAGACAATGTTATGATAGATAATAAAAAAGTTAATTTTCTGATGTTAGTATATGTTCAATTATGTATAATTTACTCACCCCTTTAGGTAGCCAAGTTGCAGTCACCTTGATATATATTTATTTCCAACACTCTGTATTTTAATAGCTCAAAACAATAATTAATAATTGAACCCCTTAAATGGTCCAGTGGTTACTCAAGTTTAAGTTTTGGTGCTTCTTTCCTAAACTAAACAGTTGCTCGTGGGTTACAGTATATCATCCAGTGATTTCTTCTTTTTTTTTTTGTTCTTCTATGACCATATATTAATTGCTCTGTCTTTTTTTAATTAATGTCAAAAATAATACTTCATACAAAAAAGGTGGTATCTAACCAGTAAAATATACAATAGATTCACTTGTTTTCCTGGTATTATCTCATTATATTGGGTACTCATGCCCAGGGTCAGACTTACTGGGATACCGAGAGAAATCCTGTTGGCTCCCAGTAGACCCTGGACCCCAAGTCTATTACTGAGATTGGCTGGATTTGCAGAAGGTGACATTAGCATTGGGGTGAGTAGGGTGGAGAAGGCCCTTGAAGTCAGCCCCCCCCCCTGGGTTTAACTGTCCCAGTCCGAAACTGCTCATGCCCCAGACTTTCAGCCTGAGGAAATAATAGATACACAAACTGTCAGCAGTTCTAAGGTGTTATAACAGGTGTTGCTATGTGGAAGTATTACTTTAAGAGCATGTGAGGTACAAAAGCTACAAAAAAATGTTACTTGTTTCATTATATATATAAGGCTAGTTTAAACATACTCTATATACAAGTATAGGACCTGTTATCCAGAATGCTCAGAACCTGGGGTTTTTTTCCGGATAATGGATCTTTCCGTCATTTGGATCTTCATAACTTCAGTCTACTAGAAAATCATGTAAACATTAAATAAACCCAATAGGCTGGTTTTGCTTCCAATATGGATTAATTATATCTTAGTTTGGATCAAGTACAAGCTACTGTTTTATTATTACAGAGAAAAAGGAAATCATTTTTAAAAATCTGCATTATTTGATTATAATGGAGTCTATGGGAGATTGCCTTTCCGTAATTCTGAGCTTTCTGGATAATGGGTTTTTGGATAACGGATCCTACACCTGTATAAGCTAGGACAACCAATGGCGAAATTGTTTTTTCTTGTGCCTGACACATCCCTTTAAAACTTCTGTTTCATGGGATCTGGAAGTTCCTACTGACAATTTGGGTAATTATCCCCCCTAATCAGGACATTCTTCATTCTTTTTTATTTTTTCATCCTAGAACATTTTTTTTCCTTTAGCGTTATACAGAGGTTTATAATGTGAAAAGTATCAAAAGCTTATGACAAGCCATGAACCAGATAAGTGTGTTAGTTCTAGTGTTCTACGACTGATGCTTCATTATCAAGCAGATCATAAGCTTTATTCTATTTATTTGCCTATGATCCAGATGAGCCAGAGAAAATGTAGCACATAACTATGAGAAAGTCTGGTCTTCATAAAGTGACTGTAGATATTTGGGCAATTCTGTAACATTGAGTCCCACAGTCACAAAATGAAATACTGAAATGGTCATTGTCTATCAGGTGTGGTTATGCTGGGGTCATTATAGGGGTGGTTCACCTTTAAACTGACGTTTAATATGACATAGAGATTGATATTCTCAGGCAATTTGCAATTGATTTTAATTTTTTAATTATTTGTGCACCATCTCTCCAGGTGGCAATTTCAGCAATCTGAAATGCTCCCCTTACATGTCTGTCTTTCTTGCTTCATTGATGCTAAGTCTACTTTCTCTTTCATTGGCTTTTCTATAGGTTCAATTTTGCATACTCTGCTATAAATGTAGACAATAAATTGTGAGAGTATCGGACCTATAGGGCAAGGACTGAATCGAAGGGCGGTTGTTCTCCTAACCCAATGATTTTTCTGACCTACCCAATAATTATCTGGACCATTTCTACCGATACAGAACCTACCATGTCACTCTCTCCTTAATAACATAGTCTCACCTCTTCTGATTTTATGTATTTTTGTCCTTTTTCTCCTGAGATAAGACAAAAAGCTAAAATATGATGCATTCCATTAGCTCTCACACAGCTGCTATTTCTTCATTCTGAAGATTATTTTTGAAGATGCTATTTTTAGCTGTCCAATAATTCATGCCGAAAAACAAGCTCCCAACAGATGAATCTTCTTCCTCAGGTCAAGTAGTGCTCAAGCTGCACTTGAAATGAGGAAAAAAAATAGACTCTTGAAAAACCTGAGTAGGAAACTAAATTGCTAATCCATGTTAAGGGATGAGGAAATACTACAGAACTCAGCATTTCATTTAAAATACATTAATATGTGTCTTTCCGCATTTTGTGCACAGCAGAGTTTGTGCAGGCGATACCTGCTGCCATAGCCCTTGTTTTCTTGTGTATTGAATATTCATTCCAATGAAGAACTAATACTAAACCCACTGATTCCTGTGTCTTAAAGGAGAACAAAACCCCAAAAATTAACATGGCTAGAAATGCTGTATTTTATATACTGAACTGTACAGCTGAGAGCAGAAATGATCCAGACTGGTGCTCCTATCAGGAAAATTGCACCAGTCCGGGGGTTCTTCCAGTGAGCACCACGGAGCCATCAGCTTCCTTCTTCTTTCTTCAAATTTACAAGGGCAGACGCATGCGCAGTAGAACGAAATAGCCAAATTCTTCGTTAAAATTCAGCTTTTCATGGTACTGTGCATGCGCTCTGGCCCATAGGAAGAAGAAGAAGAAGCCGGGAAGATGATGGCTCCATGGTGCTCGCTGGAAGAACCCCCAGACTTATGCAGTTTTCTGCTGATAGGAGCACTGGCCTGGGGTTTCAGGTAAGTATGTACAATCACTTGGGGGTGCCTAGCTTTTGGCACCCCTTAGTAAAGAGAGCCTTTCCTTCTCCTTTAAAGAACATAAATTAGAGGCTAAAATATATATAAATTCACACACAAAAAAAATTGAACACAAGGATTTAATATTAAACGAAGAGCACAAATATTCCCCTTAATATCTGTTACTTTTGACATGTCTTTTCTTGGTTTTAAGCCCCTACCCTGCATCTTATTTTTAGTATTGGTAGAAACTTGTACTTCAATGGTATATGTATATACTAGTTAATGTAATTCAGTGGGGTGGATGTACAGACTTGAGAGCCGGAGCTGTTGAATCTGACAGCAAGCTGTGAAAAGAAAATGTCTATTTAGATCTTTCTTCTTGAAACCTGGTTATCATCCGCAAGCCGAGCTAAATAAGTTCACAGAGACGTCGGATGCTGAAAACCTTGTACACGGCAGCCAGATCATAGTCAAAGTTCTAATCCAAATAATGTAAAAAGCTGCATTTTCTTGATATGTATCAACCATCTGTCAGCCATTTCATCTCTCCAAAGTAGGGATTGAGAAAATGTCAGCCAGAACTGCAAAAAGCAAATTTTTCACCATCTGGGCATCATTAGAGAAGAGATTCTGTAAAACACAAGGACTGACACAAAATATTTAATCGTTTCTGCTGAATACACATCTCTTGTCAACATCAATTATATACCTGCAAAGTTACTTAATAAACTCCTTTTCGTTATGTTGCCTTATTATCCAGTTGTAATATCTCCTTGTTGAATCCTATCCCAATGTGGAATTAAGCTTATTAGGAAATGTGTTTCACTTTTTTTAATGTCTGCCAATCAATACACAGAGATCTAAGGCTGACGCTTGAAAGAAGAGCAAGTTAACAAATGGAATATTCATCTACAGAAATTTCTTGTGCGGCTTCATGAATTTCACTGACAAAGCTGAATTGAAAATTGATAACTGAAAAAAACATAGGGGCTAAAATAATTCATGTAGACATTTTAAAATAATTCATTTAGACATAAATTATTCTTTATTTATATAACTCCAACATATTTCTCAGAGCATTAGAGATTATGCATCATTTCCATCAGTCCTTGTCCCAACAGAGCTTACAGTCTAAGATCCCTATCACAGTAGGGTCAGTTTTATTACGAGTCAATGAGCTGCTTGTATGTTTTTGGAGCGTGGGAAGGATCCGGGTACTGGGATTAAACCCACACTTGTTAGGGTCAGGGCACACGTTCAGATTCGGGGAGAATAGTCGCCCGGCGAAAACCTCCTCTTCTTCGGGGCGACTAATCTCCTGCCAGCTAGAATCGCCGGCGGGATGGCACTCGGAGTGCATCGTTTTCCGAAGTCGCCCGAAGTTTGACAAAGCGCTCCAAGTGCCGCTCGGTAGAGAGTCTTCCAGTTAAGGGATCTTCCTGTTATTTATCTCCAAACTTACAATATAATTGAAATATTAAATAAACCCAATAATATTATTTGTCACTTAAAAAAGGATTTTTTATATCTTAGTCAGGATTTAGTAAAAACTATGGTTTTATTATTACAGAGAAAAGGGAACTCATTCCTAAAAATGTTAATTATTTCTTTAAAATGAAGTACAAGTACAGGACCTATTGTCCAGAATACTTGGGATCTTGGGTTTTCCAGATAACAGATCTTTCCGTAATTTGGATCTTCATACCTTAAGGGGCAGATTTACTGAGGTTCAAAGGGTAAATTCGTATTTGAATTTTTGAAAAAAAGATTTTCGTCAAAATTCACAATTTCAGGTTTAAAACCACCACCTCTAATTCTAATTTGAAGATTTATCACACCTCGACCATGGAAACAGCCTAATTCGATACCTAAAACCTGATCATGTAGAAGTCAATGGCAGAGGTCTGTTGAACTATTTGAAGATGTTAATAGTGTTCCTGACATTCAAGTTTTTTTTCAGAGGAAAACACGATTCAAATTCGATTCAGATTTTCAAGTTGTTCCTATCTGGTCGAATATTAGACATTCAAGATTTTCATAAATAACTTCCCATTTGAGTTGTGAGTACCTTCGAATTTATAAAATGTATTTATAAAATTTATAAAAAAAATTCACATAACTATAAAATTCAGCCTTTGATAAATAACCCCCTAAGTCTAGTAGAAAATCATGTAAAAATGATTAAAGTATTTTGCTTCCACTACGGATTAATTATATCTTAGTTTGGATCAAGTACAATGCACTGTTTTATTATTACAGAGAAAAGGGAAATCATTTTTTAAAAATATGGATTATTTGGATAAAATGGATTCTGGGAGACAGCTGAGCCATTCCATAATTTGGAGCTTTATGGACAGCGGGTTTCCAGATAATGGATCCCATACCTGTATATAGGAGATGGCCTTCCAGTAATTTGGAGCTTTCTGAAAACAGGTTTCAAGATAACGGGTCCTGTACCTGTACAATAACACTTTGGGTTGCAGATTATTAAATTCGCTTTTACAGGGATGATTGACAGCTTAAAATTTCAAGAGACAAACCTCATTAGAACACAGCTTATTTTTATGCAATATGTGTACTTGTGTGGGCAACAATAGCAATGGGCGAATAAATTCGCCAGGCAAGGCTTCGCAAGTCAAAATTATTCAGACGCTCGATACCTTTCGACAAAATTGCGCTTATAAAAATCGAGGATTGCGTCAAAACTGTCGCGAGTCAAAATTATTTTGATGCCCATTGACTTAAATGCTTTTTGTAAATTTTTTGGAGAAGCAAAACGCCATAGATTCACCCATCACTAGGCAACAATCATTTCCTTAGAAAAACAGGGAATTCAGCACAAAGCTGGTGAGTGATCACATTGTTCCAATGACACAACACCCAACAAGAGACCTCAAGGAAATCTATGTTTAGAAAACGCATGCTTTTAGTGGATCAATTTGACGTAGCGTGGTAAGTCTGACCTCCTCAAACCTGAAGAAAACATATTCTGAGCATGTATTCCTTACTGGAGCACCATGGGAAAACTCAACTGCGCTGCTGACACTTTGGGGTCTGTATGGGTCACAATTGCCATTTTAAACTGTTTGCAATTAAAGTTGACATAGTCGCACAAGTCAAAGCCATTTGAAGGTATTGTTTAATACAAAATGGTTGAAATTGTGTAACAAAGGGTCAAATCCTCAAACAAAGACATATTTTAGAACCTTTATTCTAGAATTTAAGTACACATTTAAATATCAAACAAAAAAATTACTTTAAACCATGATCAAGCCTGAGCATGTGACATACCTTTCAAATATGATTTGGCTAAGCAGGATCCAAGTTTTTCTTACTTGTCAATTCCATGGCATTTTAATAAATTTTCATTAATTGTCTGCTCTCCTGCAAAAACAACTGAAATCAAAGTGTGTTCATGTATATAGCCGGATAAATCAGAGTGACAAGATGTGACTTTAACAAGGACACTAGAAACTTCATCTAAATAGACCAAGATTAAAACTCTTTTGCCCAGAGATATGCAAGTTCGTGAGATTTAGCAACATGTTCGAGATGTTTAGGCTGTATATATTCATACACCATTTATTTTATATATAATTCCGCATTTCACCATCTGCAAATTTTTCATGAAACTGTGGCAAAAATTCACTTCAGAAAATTAGCTGCGACCAAAAAGTTGTGCAACAAAAAAAAAACGCCATTGACTTTAATGCATTTGGACAAAAAAGTTGCCTTAAAGGAAAACTATACCCCCAAAATGAACACTTAAGCAACAGATAGTTCATATCATATTAAGTGGCATATTAAAGAATCTTACCAAACTGGAATATATATTTGAGTAAATATTGCCCTTTTACATCTCTTGCCTTGAGCCACCATTTCATGATGGTCTGTGTGCTGCCTCAGAGATCACCTGACCAGAAATACTGCAGCTCTAACTGTAACAGGAAGAAGTGTGGAAGCAAAAGACACAACTCTGTCTGTTAATTGGCTCATGTGACCTAACCTGTATGGTTTGTTGGTATGTTTGTACATTGAATCCTATGATCCCAGGGGGCGGCCCTTATTTTTTAAAATGGCAATTTTCTATTTATGATTACCCAATGGCACATACTACTAGAAAAGTATATTATTATGAAAATGGTTTGTTTACATGAAGCAGGGTTTTACATATGAGCTGTTTTATGCAATATCTTTTTATAGAGACCTACATTGTTTGGGGGTATAGTTTTCCTTTAAGAAAAAAAGCCATAAAAAAATTTGTTATGCGGAAATTTTTGTTTTACGCCCATTGACGTCAATGTGTTTAGCAAAGTTTCGTAGCTTCACAGATTTTTTCACCGTTTTGCGAATTTTCCTGTGAAATGGGACAAATTTTCTCATCACTAATAGCTAGCTATAGTGTTACAGTGGTTCAACATCATAGCAAAACTTGTACAAGGTTTGACGAGCCCTCCCAAAATTGTTAATATTAAAAAAGCCTTTATTTGAAACAACATTTGCTCAGACCATGGTTGCAAGTTTCAGATATACTGTAACCTTTTATCAAGGCTCAGATTTTTCTGTTTCAGAATTCTTCCAAATCCAAAAACTATGGCTTTGGAGCATAATAATTAGCAATGCTCACCCCTAGGACTAAAATCAAATGATAATTGAAATTCTAAAGTCTCCTTACTGCCTCATTATTGTTTAGAGTCATGCATAACTAACATGAAAAGGATCAGAAGAAAGGGCAATAAAGACCCACCTGGTCTGAACAGTTTCACAAAAACATCTACAGAAGATATTTTATTCTTTAACTAGCGAGAGTTACTTTAGGTGATTAAGCTTTACAAGGTTGTGAACTTTCTATCTCATTAAGTAATTTCTCGCTAATTTGACCTTTCCTGTTGCCAGAACTCATGTTTCTTAAAAAACACTGAAGTAAGAATTGATTTCTGCAATTTGTTTTTTAATGAATTCCCAGAGGGAAAATAGAAAGGCTTTTGGTATTTGGAGATATAGTGATAACAACCTTTAGAAGTCAAGGTCTTCATGCACTAACGTATTTGTTGATAATAGGAGCTGGGTGACAATTCCTTGGGAATTCTATGGAAATAAGACCAGTTCTAATGTGAGTTTCCCCTCAGCATTTGCAAATTTGGAAGAACCACTGAATAAAAAAATGATGGGGTTTAAGCTTTCATAACAAATCAAGGGAAACTATACCCCCAAACAATGTTGGTCTCTATAAAAAACATATCACATGAAACAATTTACCGTATATGTAAAACCTGCTTCATCTAAATACTTTTCATAAAAATATACCCTTTTATTAGTATGTGTCAGGAACTACCTCTGGTGTGTGGTTGGCAGGTTGGAGCCTATGTGCTGTGTAAACAAGGTTTGATGAAAACGCAGAGACCTTATGATAGTGAACAAATAAGATTTAATGCAAATAAGAGAAGATGAAAATATAAGCCATGTCCATACTGACCAGTTATCAGAAAACAAAAGGCAAAATAACACAAAGTCTTTAAAGGAGAAACAAACCCTTTACCAAAAAAACCTCACCCCACGTAGACCCCCCTCCCTCCTCCCCCCAGCCTAGCTGCCCCCAGGGAAATGCCCCTAACTATAGTTAAACTTTAATTAAAAAATAAATGCCCCTAACTTTTTATTTACCCATCGGTGCAGAGTAAAAGCATCGGAGTTCAGCACAGCCATCTTTCGGGTCTTCGTGTCTTCTTCCGGTGATTCTGCAATTTCCGTCCATTTCGGCGCATGAGCAGTTGGTGCAAACCAAAGAATTGCTCCAACTGCGTATGCGCCGATTCACCAGTCTCTGTCTCAGCTTACCGAAAACCTGGAAGATGGCTGCGGTGAACTCTGATGCTGTGTCTCTGCACTGAGGAGTAAATAAAAAGTTAGGGGCATTTCTTATTTAATTAAATAATAAAAATAAGATCTGCACCCAGACTTGCGATTTGCAGGCTCCTTCTTGCTGCTCCTTCCTGCCTCACCTGTCCAAAAACTGTAGCGTGCGAGGCGGCGCAGCAGGGGGGTCTTTCTTTAGTCATTCTATATGTTCTTTTTTCCAGTATTGCAACTATATAGTGATATATATATAGGGTGCAGCAGACCAAAGACTTATAATCCGCTGCTTCCCCCCTGTTTCATGCAACCCCCTATATACTATACATCTATCTCTGGTGTGGGGGAGCTGAGGGTATCTGTGTATGGGGCCTTGAGTTACAAAGTAACATAGTAAGTTAGGTTGAAAAAAAACACACATCCATCAAGTTCAACCTTTCAAGTCTATTTATAACCCACCTAACTGCCAGTTGATCCAGAGGAAGGCAAACAACCCAATTTGAAGCCTCTCCAATTTGCATCAGAGGGGAAAAAATTCCTTCCTACACTCCAAGATGGCAATCGGATCAACTGGTATTAAGAGCTACCTTCCATAACCCTGTATTCCATAAGCCATCCAACCCCTTCTTAAAGCTATCTAATGGATCAGCCTGTACCACTGATTCAGGGAGAGAATTCCACATCTTCACAGCTCTCATTGTAACAAACTCCTTCCTAATATTTAGCCGGAACCTTCTTTCTTCTAATTGGAATGGGTGACCTAAGGTTCCAAAGGAGCCAGAAAGGACCAAAGGAGGTTCCGCCTAAATATTTGACCTTGCGTCAGCTGGAAAGACCTACTGGTAAATAAAGCATTAGAGAGATTATTATATGATCCCCTTATATATTTATACATAGTTATCATATCACTCCTTAAGCGTCGCTTCTCCAGCGTGAACATCCCCAATTTGGCCAGTCTTTCCTCATAGCTAAGATTTTCAATACCTTTTACCATCTTAGTTGCCCTTCTCTGTACCCTCTCTAATACAATAAAGTCCTGTTTGAGAGATGGAGACCAAAACTGTACAGCATATTCTAGATGGGGCCTTACCAGTGATCTATAAGGGTAGTGCAGTGCAAGACCTTATTTGCCCTTGATGCTGCTGACTGGCATTGCTTGCTACAGCCAAGTTTATTATCTACAAGGACTCCAATGTCCTTTTCCATAATGGATTTGCCTAATGTAGTCCTATTAAAGGAAAAAAAAGCTCCTCACATTTGTGTAAAGTTTCTCCAGGTGCAACAGTTTATACATATACGTGTTGATTTAAAAGTGCAATCACTAAGTTTATTTGCTGGGCCAGATCTGCACCATTTATGTACTTCCCAGACACAGATTTAGGGGGTTATTTACTAAAATCGGAAAATGTCTCATTATTGTAGTACCTTATTTATCAATAAAAGAACACAAAAAAATCTGGTGTGGGAAAAGACTCTCTAAAATCATGAAAAAATCCGATTTGTAAATTTTTTCAGATTTGATGCCGAAAACTCAGATTTTTTTAGATTAACCCCCGATAACCACAAATTATTCAGATTTTTGTTCAAAACTCAGTGCAGATCATGATATCTTCCAATTGTAAAAGGGACATCTGCCATTGACATCTACATGACCTCGGCAGTACTTTTTTTATTCTGACTTTTAGCAGCATCGGGGTTTAATAAATCTCAACAAAACTCTATTTTTTTTTTCCGACGGAAAAATCATATCATTTTTCTTATAGCGACTTTTGTGCCTTGCGGACAATTTTGTCTTGGCAACTTTTTTGTCACTGTGAAATTTTTCACCGCAGTTTGGTGATGGCGAAGTGCGGAATTTCGCCTGGAATCATGCCTGGCAGATACATTTTTTTTAATTTTAAAAAATATATATTTAATGTTTAATAAATTAAGGAAAATATATCTACTTATTTGGGTGTGAATGACTGATGGACCACATTTCTTTAAATGCTAAGTATAATATTTAGGCAAAATAAAACCAACTGCAATTGCAAAGGGCAAAGGAAATGCCACAATATGACATGTTCATTTAGTGCAATTTTTACTACTCAGACACTGATTAGTTTAATAACTGCAGTACTGGGATGTTTTTCCAAGCATAACTAATAACTAGAAAGCATATGACGGGGCTTGGGTATTAAAAAAATATATATAAACTAAGATTTTTTTAAAATTATCTTTATTTATAGTGTCAAGATAATCAGCAGAGCTTTACAGAGATTATACTGTACATTCATGTCAGTCCCTGCCCCAGAAGAGCTTACAATCTAAGGTGAAAAAGGCAGCTTTTGAAAAGGGAATGATGATTGTAGAATTTGCTTTTGTTTTTATTGTAGAGTGATCATTATATTGTCTCAGACATTACATATTGGGTGTTATTTATTAAGGTCCGAATTTATCTCAGTATTTCTAATATCCAACTTTGAGCAACTCCGAATTCCCGAATGGACCTTGATTATGAAGAAAAAATCCCGAAAAAATAGGTTCTGGTAAAACTCAGAAAACTTCAGATCTTTCCATGAAAACTCTTAATTGTTCACAGTTTTCCAGAAAAACTACGCTTTTTTCTGAGTTGTAATGTTTTTTGCTCAGAATCCCCAAAAAAATCAAATTAAAATCATCCAAGCGGACATCTGCGCAGACACTGGGACCTCCCCCATTGACTTATACAAGACCTCGAGATCTTTTAGATGCCGGGGTTTCAGATTCAGAGTTTTTAGACCACCTGACTTTAATAAATCTCAAATTATTTGTAGGTTTTTTTTTTTTTGCTCCGAAAACTACGAATTATTCGAGGTTCGGATATTCGGAGCTTGATAAATAACCCCCTTAAAGTATTATTTGCCTTTTTTACAACTATATGGTCACATTTTGTTTGTGGTTGAGCTGTATTTACTTCATTTTAAAGGAAAACTATACCCCTGAGCAATGTAGGTCTCTATAAAAATATTTTGCACAAAACAGCTCATATATAAAACCCTACTTCATGCAAGTAAACCATTTTCATAATAATATATTTTTTTAGTATTGTGTACCATTGGGTAATCCTAAATAGAAAATTAAATTAAGACATTAAACTTAGCCCAGCCATTGGAGTTAATACAGTATATGTATAAAGAAGATGTAGAATTCTTAATGAACAGATGAAAGTGAGTGTAGGACTAGCCAGACCAGGGATGACTTTGACCTAGACTTAAATATAATGTAATATTTGGACAAACAATCCATGTTTTGTATTAAGAGGAGGGCATTTTTAATAGTTTATTAAAAAAAATGTCACAATGCCCTTAATATAATGATAATGGGTTGAGTGTAGAGGACTCTTGTATTTGTATGAATTTAGTGGTTAATTGGGATAATTGCACAAAAGAATATTATGAAGAAAGTGGCAAGATTTTTGGTGAGATCTTGTTAACTCAATGTAGTGGTGTCTTCCTATAAACAAGCCCAATGTAGCCATAGTATCTGTATCAATCTGATGGATGAATGCAGTACAAAATGACAACTAGACTTCAAAACATTACCTTCTAACAAATCTGTTCTGGGGGAGTATGGTTTGTTATGACTTTGGCCCATAATTACATTGATAATTAACACCATAATTAACCACAATTTAACCGTAATGTGCACCCTTATTAAATCTTAATTTGTACCCATTAAAGTCAATGGGCATTTTTTCTTATGGCGACTTTTTTGTCATAATGCAAAGTCAATTGCCATTTTTTCTTATGGGCGTTTTTTCTAGGCTAACTTTTCCGCAGTATATTTTTTCCGCAGTTTTGCGAAACAATTCACACATGGCGAAATGCGGAATTTCGCCAAGAATCCATGGCTGACGAAAAAATTCACTCATCACTTTATTGCATTTATTCGCTTTTTGACGCAACTAAGCACATTTTTGTTTCAGTTCCAAGCACAAGCCTCTATTGTATTGATAGCTGAACATGAGTCAATCGCAAGAAAATGCAACATGCTGCGTCTAAACACACGCACTCAACCGCAAATCGAGTAAAACGCAACTCAGAGCGCTCATGACTACAGCCTGGCAGAATATAATGGAATCAATTAGTGAAGGAAAAAAATGCCTGTGTGTAAGAGCCCTTAGGGCAGATTCGGGGAGATTTAGTCACCTGTCAACTAATCGCATCTTCTTCAGGGCGACAATCTCCCCGAATTGTCTTTCCCCTGCCTTCCGCCTGCTAAAATGAAAAATCGCCTGCGGCAATGCACTCCCGGCACTTCGATTTCTGAAGTTGCCTCACGAGGAAACTACGGGTAACTTCGGAAATCGAAATTGACGGAAGGCAGGGAGAAGGCAGTTTGGGGAGATTGTCGCCCCGAAGAAGAGGTGATTAGTTACCAGGCGACTAAATCTCCCCGAATCTGCCCGTGTGGTAAAGCCCTTATGGAGTGTTTTGAAGTAAGGGCAGTTAGAGATCCAACATCATTAAATGATATTTGCATGTGCAGCTCATGTGTAGACCTCTAATCAGAATGTGTTCATTACGAGTGCTGGAATCACAAGCAATCCATGCTCATTATCAGTAGACTGGCTTGCAGGAGAACTATAGAGTGCACATGTCAATAACAGAATAATACAGAGATAAACAAGAGAGGAGATGTTTTACAAATATACTGCCTTGTTGCTATAACAATGATGCTTCTGTCAAGGTCTTGAATGCGATCTGAACGCTAGATTTTCATGTGTATGCCAGTGCGCCTTTCGTTTTCTCATCATTTGAATTGTTACCAGTTTAAAGAATCCCTGTCCCCCCATGTAAGCTGCCATGGGATTCAGTGGAACCAATGTTTGCAGGCAGACTAATTCATGTTGTGATAAAACATGAGAAACTTCATGTACTGCCTGCGGACATTGAGGTCATCGTCATATTATGTAATCAAGTGGTTGGACTCTTTCCACTATACGTGGGCATTAGTGATGGGGGAATTTGGGGCCGGCGTCTCATTTTTTACGTGGGAATTCACCACAAATTTGCGTCTGGCAAATCAATTCGCCCATCACTAGTGGCCATCAGTTTTTCTTACTTTTCACAAAGTGTAACAGCCTTTTGGTCATCCACAGCTCCCTCTTCTATCTCCATCTATCTTACTCTCTCCACTTATTCACTACTAATTTTTTTGTCTTTCCTATCCTTTTGTAGTTGCCTTAGTCCCTTTCTTTATGCCGTTATAGTGTAATTACATTATGAAGCATATTGTTTATTTAAGTCGCATTATAGTGGGATGTACTGAATCCAGGGTTCAGGATACGGCCAGGATTCCTTTTTTTGCAGCAGGATTCGCAAACCGAATCTGAATCCTTAAAATTATGCGACATTTTGTCAAACAAGGAAGTAAAACATGCGCTATATAAATAAATGATGATGATGATGATGAAGTTTTTAGTGTGTGTTTTAATTTCTCTTCCTGGTCCTAATATCTAAATTAGGATTTGGATTTTGGTTTGGTATTATGCCGATTCATGAAGGATTCAGGATTTTTACAAAGCTCCAAAAAAGTGGATTCAGTGCATCACTACTTTATATTATACAAATAGGGAAGCTATTAAATTTGCCTAATGAGTGGCACTGGCTGCATACATTTCAACACAACCCTGCATAATGCATGTTTGATATAGGAATGCTAACGTGTAGTGATGGGCAAATTTGCGCCGTTTTGCTTCGCCGAAAAATTCGTGAATTTCGCACGAAATTCGTGAAACGGCCCGTGCCCGTTTTT
The DNA here is from genome assembly GCF_017654675.1 of Xenopus laevis. Lineage (NCBI taxonomy): Eukaryota > Metazoa > Chordata > Amphibia > Anura > Pipidae > Xenopus > Xenopus laevis. The sequence continues at coordinate 16,005,243 of NC_054382.1, forward strand.
GACGCCGGCGCCCGTTTTTCCGACGCCAGCGCCCGTTTTTGATGCCGGCGCCCGTTTTTGGCGCCGGTGTCCGTTTTTTCGAGAAAAAAAATTGTGACGCCAAATTCGCGCCTGGCGAATATATTCGCCCATCGCTACTAACGTGCAAACACAACATGAACAACTGTTTATTCATTTCCAGCCATGTATACAAAATTATGGTAATTCCTTGCTTTAATTATGGATTCTAATTTATTATATATAATACAGGCCAACACACATAGGCTAACCCATACAAAACAAGCTCAAAGTAGAATCATTGTTGCTCTTACACCATTTTTTGGGGAAAAATTACTTTTACTGTCATTTATAAAATCTACAAATAAATAGATTCATGACAGCCACATAAATGTGGGCCCATACACCTAATTGCCCAAAAGTATTCAGCAAAAAACAAAATGTATAGCCCCTTATGGAGGCAATGCCTTGCTGTTAAAAAAACAGACACTTCATGGCAATCATCACAGGATTTCACACTCTCTCTACAAGTGGTGGGTTACTCTAAGCTATCGCTTTCAGAGTATTTTTCCTGCTCAAAGTTCACTAATGGTATTTAAATGGATTTGCAGCTCAACTTCCAATTATCCACCCAAGGAAACCCTACAGCAATGACTTTTATCTTATTCCTTATCTACAAACACAGCTCAAGTGCTAACAGCAGTGGCAATGTATGGGACTAAAGCTCCCCATAGACGCGACGATTCTTCTCAGTGTCAGACTGGCCCGGCGGGGGCCCACTAGGGTCGGGGCCCACCGGGTATTTACCCGGTGTCCCGCCAGGCCAGTCTGACACTGAGAAGAATCGTCGCGTCTATGGGGCCAGACCCCCTCTCCCAAACAGTTTTTTTTTAAAAAAAAGAATATTTTTTTATCGGCACATAGCATCGCCGTTTGCGCATGCGCGCCTTGTGGTATTTGCGCATGCGCGATGCGCCTCCTGGGCAAGTATGCCGAGAGGCGCTTCGCAAAACAGTAGGGCCCCGGGCCCCCCCAGTCCACCCCTGATTCTTCTTGCCAAACGACCGATTTTAATCGGTCGAAATTATAGTGCAGTTAGAGGGATTCGAACGATCGTACATCTTACGATTTTTCGGCCGACATCTGTCAGGAAATTGATCGGCCAGGTCAAAAAATCTTTGTCGGTCCCAGTGCAATCTATGTTTCCAGGGCCAAGCAGGCAGCTCCCCTTTGTTTTCCTGGCAAATTGGTCTTTTTAGTTGATGGTCAATTCGTACGTTCGTACGATCGTTCCAAGAAAATCGTGGTCTCACGATGAGGATCTGATCTATTAAAAATCTCAACATCTATGGCCAGCTTAAGGAACATGTTACATCAGCTAGTGGTCCTTCGCATTGATTCAGTGGTTTCAGTGCATAAAAAGAAAAGCATACAAAAATGGCACAAAAACTTGTCATATTTTTTTGTTGAGCAACTATCTGATTGCATTAGGGCAGTGATCCCCAACCAGTAGCTCGTGAGCAACATGTTGCTCTCCAGCCCCGTGGATGTTGCTCCCGGTGGCCTAAAAACAGGAGCTTATTTTTGAATTCCAGGCTTGGAGGCAACTTTTGGTTGTATAAAAACCAGGTGAACTGCCAAACAGAACCTCAATGTAGGTTGACAATCCACATAAGGGCTACCAAATGGCCAATCACAGAACTTATTTGGCACCCCAAGAACATTTTTCATGCTAGTGTTGCTCCCCATCTTCTTTCACTTCTGAATGTTGCTCATGGGTTCAAAACGTTGGGGATCCCTGCATTAGGGTGACAAAAAGTGACATAAGCCAGTGTTGGACTGGAATGACAGGGGCCCACTGGAAAACCGTAGACCCACTTTCCAAACAATTATTCGTCCTCTCCTCATGCAACCTCTTTATTCTCCTAGTCTTTTATATCTACTTACTATATTTACGTATATTCTTCCATTATTATGCTTTTTTCCCCCTAAAGTAATAGGGAATGACCATGAAATAAGCTAAATGGTTAGAGGCAAGAGGCCCACTGACACCTGGGCCCACCGGGAGTTTTCCTGGTATCCCGTTGGGCCAGTCCATCACTGACATAAGTTCATGGCAAGAAATCAAGGGTGGGTGGTAAATGGCAAACAATGTGATTCAGAAGAAGAGGGGTTTCATTCTCCTAAAAGCTTGCATTTCTTAATGTTTGCATGTTTTAGTAGGTAGGGACCCAATTCCAATTTCTGTTACCTATGCCCTGGGAGAGGGAAGCATTCCCATAAGTCCTGGTGTGGACTGAGCAGTTCCTTTCCATAGGTTATATAATTGGAGGATGCACATTAATGATGAACAAATCTGTCCCACGGAAAAAGTCAATGGGATCTTTTTCTTTTCTCTCTTGTGCAGCGCTTTTTCAGTGCTAAATAAGTCAAAATAATGCCTGTTTTCTGTGCGGCCTGTTTTATTTTTTTTACATGAAAAATAATTTAAAGGCAATTGGTGTTTTTTCACGTCAAATTCTTGCCACAGTCAGGATATGTTGAAAGACCACAAAGGCCCATGCCTAGAGTAGCAGGAGTTAAGAGGCTGCATGCCACCTTGGTTTGAAAGCACAAGGGACAAACAGGAGATCTGAAAGGTTTTTAACTTTCTTGCATGCCAATTCCCAATGCTCTGGACCTGATGATGAAAATTTGCATATGCACAAAAATGAAGGGGAGGGAATGGGATGACAAGCACCAGCGGGCCTTGGGGCACCTGCTATGTAAATTTGCCTTTGACAAAGCCCGAAATTATCTGGTGAAACATGCGCCGGCACAATTTTAATAACCGTGAGGCAGGGCGCTAGAATTATACTTGTATTAACGGGATACTGTCATGGGAAAAAAAAAAATGAATCAGTTAATAGTGCTGCTCCAGCAGAATTCTGCACTGAAATCAATTTCTCAAAAGACCAAACAGATTTTTTTATTTTCAATTTTAAAATCTGACATGGGGCTAGACATTTTGTCAATTTCCCATCTGCCTCCAGTCATGTGACTTGTGCCTGCACTTTAGGAGAGAAATGCTTTCTGGCAGGCTGCTGTTTTTCCTTCTCAATGTAACTGAATGTGTCTCAGTGGGACATGGGTTTTTACAATTGAGTGTTGTTCTTAGATCTACCAGGCAGCTGTTATCTTGTGTTAGGGAGCTGCTATCTGGTTACCTTCCCATTGTTCTTTTGTTTGGCTGCTGGGCGGGAAGGGAGGGGGTGGTGATATCACTCCAACTTGCAGTACAGCAGTAAAGAGTGACTGAAGTTTATCAGAGCACAAGTCACATGACTTGGGGCAGCTGGGAAATTGACAATATGTCTAGCCCCATGTCAGATTTCAAAATTGAATATAAAAAAATCTGTTTGCTCTTTTGAGAAATGGATTCAGTGCACTATTAACTGATTCATTTTGAAAAAACATTTTTCCCATGACAGTATCCCTTTAAGGGGCATTGATTTATCCACGAATTGGGAGGGAACTCAATTTGGGTGAAGGGCTTGGTGTTTCAAGTGGATCCAAGGGACAGTGCTCTCTAGCTGTGGAATTAACTGCCGAATAGCATAACGTATAGGCAGATCAGATACTTGTAGGGTGTCGCAACCACATTTCATATAGGGACATCGGTTTTTCTGCCTATTGGGAGGGGACTCTACATGGGTGAAGGGGTTGGTGTCCGAAGTGGATTGAATAGGTGATTCTATTGGTTCCACAGTTTATTACTACTGTGCCTTAGGTTGCAATATAGCAACCTATAGGCAGGAAAGATATCCGACTACACATGAGCTGTATATGACCAGCCCATTACCTGCTTTTAATCGATTCACACTGGGCACTATATTTGTTTTAATTACTTATTTTACTGCTCATATACTGTATGAGTTTTTGGATGTAATAGATGGGAAGGTTCAGTCATATGGGTCAGTTCTTTTCTCTCCTTTATATGGGATTTATTCACTTGACCCTGCACACCATCTCCGCCTGGTTTCTATATTTGATGGAGGTTGCTTCCGAATCTCTAACTCTTACACTAAATTTGGCCCTGGGCACAGTATTGTGAAAATATTTGCCAATGGTGAAATGTAGAATTCCACAATGAATACATGCCTGGTGAAAAAATGTTGCTCATTACACATGGTGCTATCTCTTTGGACTTCATCTGGTGCCAGGGGTTGGATAAGGCTAAGGAAATTGTGCCCTAAGGGAACCAACCCCTTAGTGAGGTTGAGGAAATGGACCAGTAAATTAGGTATATAGCAGTGCATAGCACATTCCTAGAAGGTATGCATTAGACCAGTGATCCCCAACCAGCAGCTCGCGAGCAACATGTTGCTCTCCAACCCCTTGGATGTTGCTCTCTGGGTCCTCAAAGCAGGAGCTTATTTTTGAATTCCAAGCTTGAAAGCAAGTTTTAATTGCATAAAAACTAAGTATAGTGCCAAGCTGAGCCTTTTGTAGGCTGCCAGTCCACAAAGGGGCTACCAAATAGCCAATCATAGACTTTATTTAACACCCCAAGGGACTTTTTCATGCTTGCGTTGCTCCCCAACTCTTTTTACATTTGAATGTGGCTCACAAGTAAAAAAGGTTGGGGACCCCTGCGTTAGACAATCAAAAACAGCCATTTGTGCCCCATCATGGGGATCTAATGTGGGATAATTTATCAGGTGATGCTCCCCAGGTGTAGGGGCTACAGAGGGAATTTCTTGGACTGTGAGCAAGTACCTGTGATTTGTGAATTACCCCAGTGTGATTAGAGATACTTTGCCAGAAAAAGGCAAAACAACCAGAAAAAGGTTACTGTAGCCCTAAGGCAATGATCCTCAACCAGTAGCTCCCGAGCAACATGTTGGTCGCCAACACCTTGGATGTTGCTTCCAGTGGCCACAAAACAGGTGCCTAGCTTGGAATTCCTGTTTTGGCTGCATAAAAACCAGCTGTACTGCTATATAGAGCCTTCTGTAGTCTGCCAGTCCACATAGGGGCCAACAAATAGCCAATCACAGCCCTTGTTTAGCACCCTAGGAACTTTTTCCATGCCTGTGTTGCTCCCCAACTATTTTTATTTTTAAATGTGGCTCACAGGTAAAAAAGGTTGGGGACCCCTGCCCTAAGGAACAATGGTCCATATTAGATATAGACATCTTATCCTGAAACCCCAAGGTGATGAGTATTCTAGTGGATAGCATTTTTTTTTGCTCAGACATTCCATCTAAAGACAGCTGAACCTATCCTATGCTTTTGCTCTCTTTTCCAAACATTTTCTAATTTAATGAGTGCAAGTCTGTTGCTGTTTATGCTGAATGTGTTGTTTATTTGAAAAAGAATTAACCATATCTGCATTTTTAATGCCACTTTACAGTTATCATTTGGTTTAATCATTCTGCCTCCTGTGCCGGAAATTATTCAGCATTTGTTGGAAAAAAGACATTCTCATTGTTAGGCAGATAAATGGAAACCTGAATGCTTGTGCGCTTTGTACGTTCTGCTTTATAATAAGGCAGATAAATAAAGGTTAGTTAAGGTAGTGAGCATGATTGGCTTCTCTAAAAGCTGAAAAAGTACAATAGAATATTTGAGACTTTTGATTACAAGAATATTCAAATAAATATGGTTGAATTGTGCAGAAAATTGTGATTATATTTCCTATTTTCTGCTCATCCTGCCATTTAGAGGAAAGAAAATCAGAGATAATTATAGTTTCTGTTTTTTTTAAAAAAAATTGAAAGAAAAAATCAGGATTCATGATTAAAAGTTTGAGAATGGTATAGTTGGCTCTGCAATAAGGAGTGTACTTTATATTAGGAGATGAATATGAGCCAAAATGAAACTTGAAATTGAGCCTTTTAAAAAACTTTTTAAATGGTAAGCAAAACGTGCTCACTTTATTCATGCAGCAACATGAAGAACTGTAATATTGATATAATTGATATAATATAAGATGTCTAGACAATACCTATACATTGATTTGTATGTTTCTCACAGTTTACAGTAAATAAGACAAATGACACACATGGCAACAACCTACTAATAAGTCACCAAACTTATTTTAATATAATAATATTGGCAAAATTTCCAAGAAGCAAATTTCCTACTACAGATCATTAGAGGCAGTTACCTCGAAGATAATCAGCAATAATACTTGTATATCTCTGTTGGGGTTCATCAAGGCTCTATCCAAGGCCCCTTATTGTTTTCTTTTTAAACTTTCTCCCATGGCCAGCTAATTAGATTATATTGTTTCCAATATCGCATCTATGTTGATGATAATCTCATATATTTGCACTTGAATGACTCAGCGCTACCTTAACCTGAATTTGTTCGATTGAAGATAGAACTGGTCCTCTTGCCCCTTACTGTACCCTCAGAATTGTGTGTTATAGTGATGAGTGAATTTATTCACCAGGCATTGATTTGCAGCGAACGTCTACATTTTGCCATCTGCTAACTTTTTCGCAAAACTGCAGCAATATTCAACTAAGACAAAAAAATCATCAAAAAAAAATTGCTGCCAAGACAAAAAAAATCACTGCAAAAAAACACCAATTGACTTTGCATTCGGAGCGAGAAAAAATTCTTGTGCGCATAAAATTTGACACACATAAAGATTGTTTAGCAAAATGCTATCACTAGTGTGTTACTCACCTCCACCTTTCCCCAGATTCATATCCTCTTTTATTTTTAGATTGTAAGTTCTATTTATTAGGGCCCATTTAAATCCTATATTGATCTGTACAGGTATGGGACCTGTTCTCCAGAATGCTCAGGACCTGTGGTTTCCGGATAAGGGATCTTTCAGTTTTTCGGACCTCCGTGCCTTAAGTCTACTCGAACAGAACATTTAATCATTAAATAAACCCAATAGGATCATTTTGTCCACAATAAGGATTAATTATATACTAGTTGAGCCAAGAACAAGGTACTGTTTTATTATTACAGAGAAAAAAGAAATCTTTTTTAAAAATTGTAATTATTTGATTAAAGTGGAATCTATGGGGAGCAGCCACCCCGTAATTTGGACCTTTCTGGATAACGGGTTTCTGGATAATGGATCCCATACCTGCATCCATATGTCATTTGTCTGATGTATATACCCATCTACTGAGAAGTCTAGAGAAATATATTGGTGCTTTGTAAATCTTATTATTAATAATAACAACAATTATGGTATTATTATTATAAAGCTGAAGAAATTTTACAGCAATAGGGCCTTCTGTTCATGGGCACTGGGTCTGTTGCTTTGTATGGGTGGTTTTCATATTCTGAAGAGGTGGGTGAGATGAGAAATATGCCTTGAAACTGACATTTAACATTAATAATCAATGCTATCTGAAAATTGTCTTTTTTATGTTTTTTTTTATATTAGTCTTCTGTCTAAAGGTGGCCACACACTATAAGATCTGCTCGTTTGACGAGGTTGCCGTATCTTAACCCAATATGCCCACCAAGGGCAGGTAGATATCAGGTTAATCAAACCTCTTGGTCCTCTTGGCCGATCAATATCAGGCCGTTTTTTGGCCAGATATCGATTAGAGAGACCTGTCGAAAGCCCCCACACATGGGCAGATACAATACTGAATCCGTATAACGGCAGATTAAATCTGCTCATTTGTTTTATTGTCTTCTGCCATTCTCCTCCATTTATTCTCTCCACTCCATTCTTCTACCAACCACTGTCTGCTCACTAGATGGGACCCTAGAAACCAGAAGCAATATACTGTACAGAACGTTCCACACCAAAAAAAAAAAAACCAAATAATTGTAAGTGGTCATGTTCGACATTGTTCATTTTGGCCTCCCCATTTATATTTGTAATATTATAAAGGATTGGAACCACTCTGTCTATGCTGTCTTTCTGGCTTTCAGTACAGACTGGCAATACTGCACATTTATATCAGACAATGAAATCTAAATCTCGATGGAAAGTAAAGCATCACATAGAAATACAGTGGACCAGAGATTCTATTAATTGAGCTTAACTTTACAAAGGTTCTCTTAGATTCTTGATTTTGAGATTAGAGCTTTATCCACCTAATTCATGTCACTGCTTAAGGTAAGTGACACAATTGAAAAGAAGCAAATTTGGCAAAGTGGTGTTGTTATTAAAATCCAGAGAGTAGCAGTGCATAGCCTTTCTGTCCATAGAAATCCCCATTTATTAGAGAGAAAACGGTGCCATTCAAAATATCAAAATTTCATTGAAGCGTAAAAAGGAATCTGTTCAAATATATACAGTCTGCTCTTATCTGTCATCACTGTCAGCGCCGGCATGCATCAAATGAAACCCAAAAATGGAAGCTATAATTGTGGGGAACATGTATCAGACTAAAAGTAGAAGATTATTTTCAGAGGTGAAAAACTCTAGCACAAACTGGTAGTTTATCAATCATGCACAGAAATACAAAGAATATACTGTATATTACTATTATTATTATTCCTAAATAGGTATGGGATCTGTTTTCCAGAATGCTCGGGACCTGGGGTTCTCCGGGTAATGGATCCAGGGTCGGATGAAAGCACATTGCACAAAAATTGCACAAAAACTGCACAAAAATACAATGTTTCAGTCCTCCTCTATATTTTCTATGCAATTACATTTGACTGAACACCCCAATTTATGCATTGGAGTGCAGACACTACCAGGACTGTTGGTACAAAACATTCCTACCTGGAGCCTCGTCACCTTTTCCAATTTTGATACAAACCCTATAGAATTGTTTACCTTCTTGGTCAAAAGCCGTGTATCCCTGTTTGCATATTTACAGTATATATATATATATATATATATATATATATAGTAAGCTTGAGGGATCCATGACAGACACTTCAATTTTATGTACTATATTTACACGCAGGGGTGACCATTTCAACACACAAAACCAAAAATAAAATATGAAAATAAATCTTGCCCACTGGGTGCTACCTTCACACATATGATGAGTTCCCTCCCAAAACATAACCCCTTGTGGAATACCAGTAAGAAAACAAGCTTTGGGGTCACCCTTGTACTCACGATACTCCTTTGGGGGATTGCTCAGCCTCTTGGCTTTCCTTGGCTTGACTCTGTCACTTGATCATGGCTCCCTCTGCTCCTTGCAGTTGCAGGCAGCACCCCCAGCCTCTTTACACAGGCAGGTAACCTTCCTTATCTGTGCTCTTCTAAGAGAGACCTTCCTTACAGTCTCACTCGAATTAAATACTTTTCCACAGGACAGCCTTCATGTGCAAAGTGAGCTCCAATATGTGAGCTGGACTAATGTTACGGAATGTCTGGCTTGTCCTGTTCCTTCCAGAACACCATAAGTTCCAGAGCCAGACAGCAAAATCCTTTAAACAGTGACACCATTATCTTTTTAGGAAGCTTACATCTCCCACTATGGAGGACCTAAAGGTAGTGTTGTCACCCAGCCGGTATTTGACCGGCCTAGCTGGTAAAACACCTGCCAAGACCAGGGCTGGTATTACAAATTTACCGGCAATGTAGTTGCCGGTAAGTTTGCAATACCCTTAAAAAAAACCTTGGCCCACCCCCAATCCGCTGAAAACGTAACTGTTCTCCTTATTCTGCCCATCTCCATGACTTGGCTCCGCTTCTTTTTCATCACGGCCCACCCCTTTTTCATCATGGCTTGTCCCTTTTGTTCACGCCCGGTAGAAAATTTATGAAAAGGTGGCAACCCTACCTAAAGGAAAAACACACATTTTTACACTTCTCTGTGGTCCCTCTACCAAAAAAATATATTTTCCTGGGCCTTAATTATATTCCTTTCAGCAAGGCAACAATTACAACAGAGCCTATTTACTGAGCACAAACAACTGTAAAAATATTCTGGGATTCAGCAGAAAACGCAAAGGGTAACACAGTACTTGCATATCATTAACATAATTCCTAAACTGGGTGCCCAATGAACAATGAACAACTGAATTAACATTAAGGGATTAAAGGAACAGTAACACCAAAAAATGTAAGTGTTTTAAAGTAATGAAAATATCATGTAGGAGCACATTTACTAAGCTCGAGTGAAGGATTCGAATGAAAAAAACTTAGAATTTCCCCAGCACTTTCTTACCTTTTTTTGATCGAGGAAAAATCCTTTGTTCCATCGAACGATTTTTCCTTCGATTGATCGATCAAAGGATTTGCGCTAAATCCTTCGAATTCGATATTGGAATTCGAAGGATTTAAATTCGAGTGTCGAATTCGAGAGTTTATTAACCCTTGATATTCGACCCTTGATAAATGTGCCCCGTAGTGTTGTCCTGCACTGGTAAAACTGATGTGTTTGCTTCAGAAACACTACTATAGTTCATATAAACAAGAGATGGGCCACGAAACATTGAACTTTATATTTGGAGATTCTGTACCAGCCCAAGGTGACCAAAGCACTTTGCCAGTGAAGATCTATCAAACTGAAAATGTCCCCAGTAGCTCCCCATCTACTTTTCTGCTGATGGCTTTTCTGCAGATGGCTGCCGTGAACTCCGATCCCTGAATCTGCAGGGGGGATAAGTAAAAAGTTAGGGGCATTTCCCCAGGGTAGCAGCTAGGCTGTAGGGGGTAGGGTTTTTTGTAATAAGGGGTTTGTTTCTCCTTTACAGACATTCACAAAAATTTGCAATTCTGTTTGCTCATTCTTTTCCAGCTTTATAAATACAAGCATGCGCAAGGCAAATATATTCACTGTGCGAACCAATCTGCCCTGCATGAGTTTATAAATGAGCCCTTTGTGTCTTAAGCTACTACTAAGAGAAGAAAATGAGAATATAGAAAACTGCCATTTTAATAAATAAGTCTGGGTAGGGTTGCCACCCTTTGGCCTGTTGAATCCAGACAGGGTGTGTGACCATGAGGCTGTGATGCTGCGGGGTTGAGTCATGAAGTATGGGGCGGGGCTATGATTGGCTGATCCCCACAACAATCATAGGGAATCCTGTCTGGTTTTCCTAATTTGGAAAACCAGGCAGACAGTTTTAACCTGGGAACCCCTTTCAAAAAACCAGGCTGTCCAGGTCAAAACCAGACAGGTGGCAACCCTACCTCTGGGATCCTACGATTCACGCTGCACACAAACAAACCATACCTGTTTACATGAGCCAATTAACAGACAGACTTTTACCCCCACTTCCTGTTACAGGAAGCTGCAGTATTTTTGGTTGAGTGATCTCTGAGGCAGCACACAGACCTTCACCAAATGGTGGCTCAAGGTAAAAGATGTAAAAATGCATTTTTTTACTGATATACCTGTATATATATTTCCAGTTTGGTAAGATTCTTTAATAGGCCACTTACTATGATAGTTCAGCCTTTCACTGTGTTCTTATACCCAGTCAGATAAATACATGGATCCATTCTACTTGACTGTATTCTTTATACACAGTTTGATCCACCTACCCTCTCATAGACCACTTTAAAATGCCTCAATAGAATTTCTCTTTTGTATGGTGTGCAACTATTTAAAAAGGAATGCTAAAATAAAAGCACAGCAGTGGGTGTTTGCCCTTCGAGGCTAATGAGGCAACTTTCCATCGTGAAGAGCGTGCTGTAATCCAAGCATGCCCCATTATACGTAGCAAATAGAGTTTACTGGTATCTGCCCAGTGATCCATCATCTGGAACGGGAAAATGTTTATTAAACATCGTGCAATTGTGCACTGACTGAAAAAAAGTCTAATTAGGGAACAGTTTGCTCCCCTAATTATGAGGATATTCTGACACAGTAATTGTTAGGGAAGCAAAATGGAGGAAATGAACAGTCATGGTCGACTGATTCACAGCAGTCTGTTGGTGTTTATTGTACAGTACTCACCCCCTTTTTAGCATTATCAGAGCATTACTAATGGCGCCATCACGGTTGAGTTCAAAGCCAGTGACAGCACGCATACCACGAGAGGGGGGGAAAATGACTACTTTGGTGAAGCTATTAATACGAGATGAAGTGAAGGCAATGTACATCCAAGTTCTGCCATCTACCATGCAATTAGGTTACAGCAGACAATGGGAAATATATGGGCAGTGTATTTCTGATGGATTAAAGACCTTCTCTATTGACATGATAGGATTCATGAGAATTCAGGAAACAGCCTCAAAGCCTATAACGATGGGTCTTATTAAAAAATAAATAAACCCATGCATAAAATATTGAGTCATTATCGTTTTTTCTTTCTAACAATGAAAACCATTTGTAGGACAATTTGGGGTCATTCTTAATTACATCCAAAATGCAACAAGTCATTGAATCAATATATACATGCACTGGTCCATCTTTTCTAGTTACACGTATGTAAATACAGATTGAACATCTATACGTTGCTCCAGTAACAGATGATATCACCCTGTGTTTCCCTTCCAGGTACAGAATGTCCTTTAATGAATAAAACCTATTTTACATACATTAAGATCAAGGAGAGGCTTTCACATATTTGTCATTGCCTAGAGGTAAGAAAGAGAACTAATCAAAGGTTATGTTTTCAAATGCACACTTGCGATCAGCGCACAATATTATTCCCACATTGAAATGCAGGATCAGTGTCTGCTACAATGTCAAAAAAATGTGTCAAACTACAGATCTTTATATTTAATTGGGGGGAGAGGCGACTTTGAATTAAACGGGTTGGTCAGTTATAGAAACAGTGCAACATTTACTATATACAGAAAGACAAAATAATAGTCATTAGTTTTAATTATTATCATAATTATATTGCATCTTAAATGTAATTAAAGCTCCAACTGCAAATTAATTGTCAAGAATTTCCTAGCAAACAGGCAAAGTAACACTGGGTCAGGGTCTGATTTGAATGCTGTGTAACCTCTGTAAATTGCTGTGGAATAAATAAAGATATTATTATTATTTTTAGTAATAGTAGTAGCAGTATAGTAGTAGCAATAATAGTAGTTGTAGTACAGGTATGGGATGTTATCCAGAATCCTTGGGACCTGGGGTTTTCCAGATAACGGATCTTTCAGTAATTTGGATCTTCATGCCTTAAGTCTTCTAGAAAATCATGTAAATATTAAATAAACCCAATAGGCTGGTTTTGCTTCCAATAAGGATTAATGATATCTTAGTTGGGATCAAGTAAAACCTACTGTTTTATTATTACACAGAAAAGGGAAATCGTTTTTAAACATTTGGATTATTTGATTATAATAGAGTCTATGGGAGACGGCTTTCTGTAATTTGGAGCTTTCTGGATAACGGGTTTCCGGATAACGGATCCCATACCGGTAGTATTTTGAACACTGAGAGAGATATTACATCATTCACATAAGTCTACAGTCTAAAGTCCCTATCACATTCACACGCACTATGGTCAGTTATATCAGAAACCAATTAATCTGGAGTGTGGGAGGAAATCGAAGAACCCAGAATAAAGTCATACGAGAAAAAAAATATACAAAAAGTGCCCTGGTTGGAATCGAACCTATAAAGGTACAGTAATATTAGGTCAGTTTGCAATTGTAGCCTTGCTTAAGCAGTAAGCCTGGCAAGCTTTCCTATCACATTTCAATACAAAATTCCTCAGCACTAGTGATAGGCGAATTTATTCGGCAGGTGTCAATTTGCGGTGAATTGCCGCGTTTCTCCACCAGCACCTAGTGACTTTAATGTTTTTTAATATTTTAATGTTTTTCGGGGGAAATTCGTGAATTTTGTGGCAAATAGTGATGGGCGAATTTTTCCCGCGAAATTCGCGAAAAACTGCACCGGCGTGCAGTTTTTTTTTACGCCGGCGAATTTTCGCTAATTTATTCGCTGGCGGTGAATCGCGGGAATTCGCTGCGAGAATTGGCCCATCACTCGTCATAAGCACTATTGCTATTTATTCTTATTATAAATAATTATTCCTTATATATAAATAAGTCTATTCCTTGAAGCACTATATGTGTTTATCTATTGCGCCATCATCTGATAACACCAACATTTGTGACAGAGTTTTCATCAATTAGTGCCAGAGGAGTCACCCATGAAATTTTATCCTGCCAACCATTGCAAAAAAATATAGAATGTATGTTATTTGTTCCATTACCAGCAAAACAGCTATGATTTTAAAGAAATGATATAAAAAGAGTCAATAAACCAAAAACTCTCTGGTGGCCCAGTTGTTTGTTTTTAAAGATGGATCTGTTTACTGGGAAGGAAATCAAACAGAAATAAAACAGCATTAATGCAATTCATTACCAGTATCTTATTTCCCTTTTATTATGATAATAACGCTAAAAAATTACAATCTGTGCCGCATCATTGATGCATGCTGGATAAACAAACAGAAGCCTCCATGAGGAGTACTCTAGAGGTTTTCTAAAGCAAAAGATTCAGGTGGAACACAGAAATATAAATGATTACAATCCTTAGAAAGAAAATACATTTTAAAAGGGTATAATCTATACATAACTGCTCCAGTAGCATGATAACTATTAATGATGTGCATCACTGTAAGCACTGTATTAACTAGTAGTAGTATAAGGTAGGTGCTTCGCTCTCCTATCACTGTTATCATTTTATCCAGTAGGCCATGATAAGGAGGCATGTTGGAGTCTATGATCAGCCTTTAAGGCCACATTTGGTTGACATTTTCAGTTCAAGCTCCCGTTCAAGGTCAAATCATTGGTCAGGGGCCCCTGTATCCCTTTTTACAGATATAGGTAAATATTGGTATGTCAACACAGTTCCAATAATATATAGGAAAGATAAAAATGGTTTCTGACCATATTTTGATTTTCAGTCTCAGGTGTATCTGCAGATCAAATAATCATTCTACTCAAGTCTTGCCGAAGCTGCATTTCATGCTGGGACCTTGTCTATGCTCTAGTCCCCCCAGACAGGCAGCTCATCAGTTTGGGAACCACTACTTTAAAGATTAGAAGCAACAAGGCTTTGTGTAGCACCTTCTAAGACATCTGAATATTACGATGTTTGTGAAGGAAGAAGAACCTTCCCTGGAACAGGTTGTACTTAAATTTACCTTAGGTAATGGCCATTTTCAATTAGAAACTACTTCTACTACTTTCCCCCTGTTAAATGTGTCAACCTCACCATAGACCCTTAGTTGGATCATGCAGAGGCAGATCTTCTTCCAGCAAATAAACCTTAGCTATGATATTTCACTTGTTTGCCCTTACATAAGGTTAGAGACACTGAATATGGACACTTTGTTGGAGAGAGAACATAACAGACAACATTTTATTTGCTAAAAATAAAAGTCAATCTTTTAATTCTGTGGTGTTTCGACAGTTCCTAAATGGATGGCTTTTGAAAATTTCAATACTTTAGTTATTCGCAAAACTCTTGGGATTTTCTATTTGTTACAATGCTGTTCAATCCGATTAGTGTAGTAGGTAAATATGCAATCCACACTGTACAATTTGTTTGAAGGCTGCGTTATATTAAACTGCTGATGTCCTACAAAGAAGGCTCTGGAGGCCCTGTGTAGTTGAAGGTCTAGTAAATCACATGTAGTATCATATACATCCTGCAGGCCTCAGGTTGGACAGACATGCTCCTCAACCAGTAGCTCACGAGCAACATGTTGCTCACCAACCACTTGGATGTTACTCCCTGTGGCCAAAAAGCAGTTGATTATTTTTGAATTCCATGGTTGTAGGCAAGTTTTAGATGCATAAACATGTACTGCCAAATGGAGCTTTCTATAGGCTGCCAGTTCGCATAGGGTCCACAAAATAGCCAATCACCACCCTTATTTGGCATCTTTAGGGACTTTTTTCATGCTTGTGTTGCTCACCAACGATTTTAACATTTGACTCATTTGGCTCATGGGTGAAAAGGGTTCATAAAAATCTGTCTGCAGGAATGGAAATTTTAAAAACTATTTCATCACAACTAGTATCCGGAATTGGTCCAGATTCAATTCTATGAGCAAAATGTTCTCCTCATGCAATTAATAATTTCCCCCTTAAGGGGAACTATCATGAAAATGAAAATTTAACATAAGCATCAGCAAACTGAAATAAGAAACTTTCTAAACTTTCTGTCTTCATTCAGCAGTTGGGTGTCAGATATTCACTGACAGATAGATCCAATATATCTTATAGGGGGGCTCCTTTTGCCTAGCAGATGTATCAGAGCTCACTTTTTGGCGCCGACGTCCGTTTTTTCTAAAAAAAATTTTTGACGCCGGCGAATTTTTGCCGCGAATTTTCACGGGCGTTTCGCTAATTTATTCGCTGGCGGTGAAACACGCAAATTCGCCGCGAATTCGCGCCTGGCGAATAAATTCGCCCATCACTATTGGTGACTTGCGAGTCTGCATGTTTGACAAGAGATGTATATAATTCCC